>NW_028244294.1:0-4000 GCF_964263255.1 Lissotriton vulgaris | reverse complement strand
TATTAAACAAGGAGAAAAGGTGAGCTGCGAGGCGTGAGAGGCATACAGGCTGGATAGCCAAGGAGCGCTGCGTGTGCCTGTTGAAAAGCGCAGGTGCGCATTTGCTGTACAATATATATATATATATATATATATTCATTTTATTAATGCTAGCACTTTTTAAAACAGTATTACTAAATATCCAATTAAGTGTCTTATTACTATTTCACAGACAGTTTAGACAGCAGCAAAAAAATTGAGAAAAGGAGAGAGCAACATACACATTACCTAGCCTTAATTTGTAGAGGAGCTAGCCTCCTTCCCCTATTTTGACAGTAGGAAACCTGAAACAGGTTTCACTTCTGTCAACACTATCAACCCATATTTGTAGCGACTGGCCATAAACAAAGTTATAGGAGGTACATAGCACTTTTGAGGAGGTAAAGAATATGAATACCCAAACCCCAATCCTTTTTCTTTCCCTGCGATGCCATCTTGTCTTTCAAAAAGTTTCAGATGTCAAAATGTCAAAGCAGAACTTTACTCTGGGAGCCCTGCCAGGTTTCTAAATATAGAACTGCCATTTAACTCTTCCCAGCTGTCCTATTCTGTGTGCGAATGCAGCCCCATTCCCCTGTTTGTCAGTTCACAGTTAAGAGAATAACTTTTGCTGATTTTTGCTACATATTTTCAATTATAAGCAGTGTGCAATATACTTGTCTAACCATATAGAAGTCAGCTATTTGTATTATACCTAAATATATGCATTTACTGAAGCCTAAAGCACTTTAAAACTGCTATGAATGGAAAACAATGCTGTTTAAATAGTGAAATTTACCCAATTTCGACTTTGGTGTTTGGGGCACTTAAAAATGAATATCCTATAATTTTTTTGCATAATATTCATTATCAGAATGTGCATTACATAGCCCGGGAGTTAGAAATTGAAAATAATCATATATACCTTTATAAAATTTAGTTTTTTACGCCTGCGCAGAGTGAAATTGCATATGCAAATATCCTCATTATGCGGTACAACACAACTTAAATTTAATTTTAATGCTAGGAGATCACAGTATGAGTATTAAGCTTTATAAAGAATAAAAAATGAATTTAAAAGCATCTACTTTTAAAAATAATTTGTCATAATGAATAAAAAAAATATTTAATAAAACCAATCATTTTTGATAATTCCACATGAAAAGCAAGCTGCATCTCTTGCCTATCATATTTAGACGCAATCTTTCACACGCCTAAGCACAGAAGCCTAACTTGAAACATGAAAAGTTTTGCGCCACTTTTTTAAAAGGACAGTCATTATTTAACATCAGAACCACAAATATGCTTATGTACAAAAAACTTCAAGAAAGGAAATCCCTACTTTAAATATTTTCCTGGTATTAAAATAATTAACCTGATTTTTGTAACTTTTTAAAACAGCAGTCTGAAATGCAGGATTTTACACCATGCTAGCGTTGCAAAATCCTAGATGAATCAACGTCCCTGTCTCTCCGTGGCCTACAAAAACAACAGCTGGTTGCTTAGCGGCAGTAAAAACACAGGTGGTGGAAAGCTTTTTTCAGTGTTGAAATGTAAGCACGGTGGCAGTCTATTTAAAACGGAGGCATTTCAATGCATGTTCTATAATAGTGTTTTAGTTCAGCAAACATTTACTTCAGATGAAGTGTTTGCATGTTAATATCTAATACAATGTATCTAAGAAAAATGCTGTAAGTTTATTTATTGCAAAACACACAATTTCGTTTTTGAGGCCTATTTTATTCCTATTGAATGGGAATTCTAATTTTATCTTTTAAGCATTGGCAGTTTGTACATGTGCATAATTGCTTACTCTTATCAATTTAATAATAACATACAGTTATTTAGCATATCATATGGTTCATTTCTGGATTTTTATTTAATTTTTATTTAATATTAATTAAATGACATTTTGCATAACAGACTGATGACAGCAAAAAAAACACAAACACACACATTGAGCTCATTCCAGACATATACAGAAGGGGTAAAACACTCAGAACACACAATACAGCGCGCTTAAGGCTAGCAATCCTTACACAAAGAGCGCAATCGCTATTTACTTACAGAAGTTGCAATGTAAAACCACGAACCACATAGACATTTAAACACACATTTAACCCACAGATCAACACTTAAGACAGAAACAAAGGACAGCCCACAGACTGTACTTAAACCAAACCATTTGTAAATACTAGTTGTAAGTCATATTTACAAGAAGCGCTTCTCAATAGTGTTCCAAAAGACTGCAAAAACAGCCTAACAGACTGTTTTATTTCCAAGAAGCCAAAATACACTAAATTCACTAGCTTTGACTGGCAGAACACCAGAAAATCGCTCTGCATATCTCCATTCATAAAATTGCTCAGAAAAAGGATCCTTGTTTGTATTCTGACCATATTTGAATTCCATGGGGATACAGAATCACCAAGGAAGAAATATGTTTTTATACCTAAACCTATCTAGCTATTCCCTCAAGGGAGCCGACTTATTTAATTCACATCTCACTATGGTACCTCCAAAAAGCAACACATTCTTCGATGTGTGCTTGAAACATGCATGCCAAAAATATTGCGAAATATGCTAATATTATATAATCAAAGTAGCGCTTAAGGTACTCTTTGTACGTTGCGCCGTTCAAACAATTCAAACACAGAGAAAAATCTCCTCATTACCTGCCTACATAAATTGCAATTTACATATTACATACTTACTAATCAAAAATTGGCCAACGCAAATCTAAGCCACAGTAAGTGTCACTAAAGTACCTTACCAATCAAAGGCATCAAAACCAACAGCAAGTGCCGCAGAATGACTCTTACCAAACAAATGTTTGTCCAAATTCTAACTGCCAAGTTCTGAATGACCTAACGGTCCTTTTTTTAGAATACTCACACCAAAAAGGTTCTCAGTCAGGGGTGACATCATGTGGAGGATCAAAATCAGGAAGATCTGAAATATACTGGGCTGCAGAGATAGAGAATCCCCAGAATCTCCGTGCACAGAGTACCTCCTTAGTAGAATCTTGTCCTGTCCTCCCCAGTAGATTTCTGTCTCCTGACAAGATCACTCCCTCAGACAGCCACTTCTCTGATGAGGTCCACGTTGGAGCTCCAACTGAAGAAATCAAAAAACCTTCTTAGGGGTCCCACTAATACTTGGTCCTTTTAAACTAACAAAGAAGAAATTGGCACAGAAGCTGAAATATAAAAGAACATCTTTATTAACCTCACATGAGTGAGACTACGTCACACAGAAGCCTTAGCAAATGAATGAGGCAGTCTGAGGAGTACAGAAAACTAGGGCCCTATATATGCTTAGGGTTACATACGACCAAGGGGCAGTCCTGGCTCATGTAAGCATGCAAAAATGACTAAGATGGGCATACAAGATCTGCTTGCTCAACAAAGTGGGAGGAGAGTTACTTTTCCATACAGCAGCAAAAATAGCCTGACAGTTATACTAGAGAAGCAGGTGCATTCTACTAGCTAGGCCCTTTTGGGCATGTGCGAAGATGGAAAATGCTAAATATAGTTCGTTTCTAGGCAGATTACAAGAGTAGTCAACACCGAGGGAGGACAGAGCACATGGTGAGCACGTGGCAGCACATGGCAAACTAAAATGGCTGCCAGAAATACAAAATGGCTTTCACAAAACGGATAAGATAACTTCTAAATACAGGATGGCTTCTGCTAATGCTAACCCATTGCTGTCAATTTACAACAGTGTCCATCTGTAGTGTTGTCACGGGGTTACTGTATGTGTTCACAAATGCTTTACAGTCTGCCTCTGAGATAAGCTTTTCTGCTCGTGCTAAGCTACCAAGGGGGTGAGCAGGGGTTATTTTAGGAGTGTACCTTTTTACCCTGACTAGACACAAGGGTCCCTATTTGGACAAAGGTACCTACCTCTGCCTACTAGAGACCCCCAAATCTAACAGTTGTGCTTCCGGTGTGGGAAAATGTCCAGTCATTGGGCAGTT
>NW_028244293.1:0-68549 GCF_964263255.1 Lissotriton vulgaris | reverse complement strand
AATTGAACCCATGAGGGGTTTCAACTAATTACATTTTATTATTTTTTTATTTTTTTACATGCAACATTGGTCCCATGCATACAAGAAAGTTGAAAAAAATAAAATATAGACAGAGTCAATCTATATTAAGAGTGACATGTCCAGCCGGACAGTGGTCTTTCAAAGTTTACTCAATTTACACGTAGTTATATCACACAGAGTACCTTCCACAAGTCAGCCAATGTGGAACACAAGCCTGTGCCCAGCACTTACAGAACGGGTACAGAAGGTGGATATAGAGAGCAAAGAAGGGCTTTATAAGGCAAAACACGTTTTTCTGTCATAAATACAATTGTACAGAATATTTCAACAAAGCACCATTAAAACACATAGTAATCACGTTTTAGTTTTTGGTACTTAAAGGTCGACGGCGTTTCGGACCCTTAGTTAATCACAGGGACCATCATCAGGACATTTTCAGTGAAAGCCATAACAAAAAATTAGCCTCTAAATGCCTAGAAGAGGGAGAAGGAAATGTATACATTTAATTACATGGACTGAGATTTCCAGAACAAGTGACTTGAAGTGACCAGTGTGCGGCGCGACTATAGAACCTGTTGGAGTTCAAGGACAATGGTGAAGAAAAAGTGGCTCGAACGAGCATGCTAGTGAAGAATGCGGTAGCACAACTGATTCCGTGCGTTGACGGTAGGGAGTCGTGAATCATACTATGCGTAAGGTCATGCTGCTAACAGTCCACGGATGTCAGGGCTAGTGGTGACTAGTGAGCAGTTCCGCTATAGGAGCGGATGGATTTCAGGAAAATTGTGAAATTAAAGTGGCATGCTGGTGAAAATTGCGGAAGTACAGCTATGACTGTGCGTTGTCCGTACTGAGGCGATTTCGTGAAATATGCGGAAGTACATACTGCTGTTAAACCACGAGTGTGTGGACTAGTGGTGCCGCATGCACGATATCGATCTCGGTGTAGTCATCAATTCGCAGTTGATGAGTTGGTGCCAGTGCGCATAAGCCGGAAAATAAAATAGAGCGCTGTGAGAGATGCCATTAATGTGCGCTTAACGAAAGACCACGGGGCAATCAGGGAGCATGTGAGCGACGCGGAGGCAGGCGACAAATGCCGAAAGGATCGTGCTTACCAGTGATCCTCAATAGGAAACGGCGGTGGAAGGATGGGAATAGCGAGCGCCCTAAATAAAGGAAGAATAATTAGGTGATCGGGCTTACGCGAGGGGAATTAGAAAGGAATTGAAACCGGGATTCCGGTTCTTAACGCAGTCAGGCGAGGGGTGCCGCGGTACACGATGGTATCCGTCGGCGGCCAGGAAAACCTAAAAGGGAATCCTAGGCATTAAAACTGGCCAGAAGCCTTAAGCAGAAAGGTTCGCCTGTTACTCAGTATTCAAGCTTACCGGGTGAGTCGGTTGGTAATCGCGCTTCCTGGCGTGCTCATGGGAGAATAGTGAACTACTTAATATAAGTTGTGCCGATTGGTCGAGGACCATGTGGTAGACTAGGGCATAATAATAGAAGACGGACTACGCTAAACGGCCATATTGGAGGAGTGAAGTACCCAGGAAGAGTGCAAGTGACATGTATCAAGGGAATTACAGGAGTGCAAGTAAAACATTTAAACATTACAATAAACAAGAAAGCTGACTCAGAGCCTAAGGCTAGATCAAGGCAGTCTTCAAAATCCATTTGAGCTCCTCTCTGTTCAATAGGCGGGTGAGGTCACCACCCCTGGGTGGAACGGTGATCTGAGAAATTACAGTCCAGTGAATGTCATTCTCCGTGTGTCCTTTGTCCAGAAAATGTTCAACCAAAGCGGCATTTGGTGTTTTACAGCGAAAACGACTCCGGTGTTGGGATATCCTCAGCTTGATTTTCTGTTTGGTTTGGCCCACATATATCTTATTGCATGGGCAAAAAATGGCATAAACGATATTGCAACTGTTACAATTAGTAAACGTTTTCAATACATTTCTCACATCTTTATAGACAAATTCCTTACCATCTAGTGAGAAGTCACACACAACACAAATACCACATCTAGAATGGCCACGGAGTGGTGGTAGTTGCCAATGGTCATGGAAAGTAACATTTCTTACTGTTGGTAATGCCGCCCTTACTAGCTGATCTTTAAGGTTTTTGTTTTTCTTAAAGGCAAAGAGAGGAGTATCCCAATTCAACGGGCCTGAGTTCAAAATGTGCCAGTTCTTTTTAATACATTGCTTGACACGATTTGAAATGGGTGAGTAGGTGGTTACACATACCAATTTGTCAGATGGTTGTTTAGGTTTGGGCTCGAGGAGAGTTTCGCGAGGACAGAACCAGGCTCTTTTCATAGAGTTCTTAATCAAGCGCCTTGGGTAGCCTCTTGCTCTAAGTTTCTCAAATAAAGTATTAGCCTCACAGAAGTAATCCTCTTTTTTGAAACAATTCCTCCTCAGTCTCAGAAACTGAGAATATGGCAAGCTATCCCTCAGGGCCCTGGGGTGACAGCTGTCATAGCTCAGTAGGGTATTCCTTTTCGTAGGTTTACGGAACAATGAAGTATATAGAGTGCCATCTTGATGTTGGATACTAAGGTCTAGAAATGAGATATGCTTGTTGTGGGATAGAGTGAATGTAAGGCCATTACAATTATTATTGAGCCAGTGCAGCAGTCCCCGAAGCTCGTCCAAGGCGCCACCCCAGATAAGGAAAATATCGTCTATGCATCTTTTCCATGTATGCAACCCTTGGTGGAATGGGTTGCTCGGAGACAAGATGGTATTAGTCTCCAGCCAGTCCATGTAGAGGATCGCCAGGGTTGGGGCAAAAATAGCACCCATAGATGTACCCCGCACCTGCTGATAGTATTGCGAGTCATACATGAAAAAGTTTTGGGTGAGGCAAATCTCCAGAAGCTGTACAATAAACAGAGTAGGAACTCTGTGGGGGCTGGGCTGGGTATTGAGAATGCTTTCCATCACGAGCAGGGAGTCTCTCTGGGGTATGTTGGTATAAAGAGACTCAACGTCAAGTGTACAGAGAGTCTCATTTTCTGGATCATACGCATGATTTTCTATGAGGTTGATCATATGCATGCTGTCTCTAATGTAGCATTGAGTTACTGGCACAAAGTCCTTTAAGAAATAGTTGACGTAGTGACCCAGTGGTTCCAAAACCGACCCGCAACCTGACACTATTGGTCTACCTGGGGGCTTTACGAGTCTTTTGTGGATTTTAGGCAAGGTATAGATGACTGGGATTCTGGGATTGGTGATATTCAGGAAGTTGTATTTGTGTTGTAAATGTAAATGTAAATGTAGGTGTACTTATATAGCGCAACCTGTCACCCAAAGGGCAACCTGGCGCTTGCTTAGGGAACCCGTCCTGGTATTCCCCTGTGAGAGGCCTCGGCAGGGTGTCCACAGGGTGAAAGCCAGGCATCCCGCCGCGAGGGGCCGTCGTGGAGATTAAGCAAGCTATTGCCCAGAGTTGCAGAGTGAGACCCCGTGAGTCGAGTAGGCACCGGAGCGAGAATTGTCGAGGCAGTGGAATTTTTGAGCCCGAGACCCGCTGAGGCGGGGAATCGAACCCTGGTCCACGGTCGATCCCAGCTTCCGGGTCTGCCGCCTCTAACCACTGAGCCACACTTCTCTACTTGGCTAATAATGCCATTGGAAAGGGCCTCTGTAGTGAGTTATCTAATCAGAGTCTGTATCTCTTTGGTAGGGTTACAGGGAAGTTTGCAATAATGGTCAGTGTTAGAGACTTGGCGTTGTAATTCCTCTTTGTAGTTACCAACGTCCTGTAGGACAATGCCCCCTCCCTTATCGGCTGGCTTAATTATCAGCTCAATATTGTTTCTCAGGGTGGTGATGGCAGTTTTCTCTTCAAATGAAATATTGAAAGGTATAAAGAGATGTGTTTTCTCAAGCTCAGAGATCTCTTTCAGGATAACCTTCTCAAAGGTGACAATCTCCCTCGGGATTATGTTAGTGGTCGGAGAAAAGGTGGATGGTGGTCTAAAGGGTGTCACAACAGTTTTAGGCTCTGATGGATTAAGTTCGAAGTAGGAGCGTAATCTTAATTTACGAAAAAAGGCCATCAACTCGGACTGGAGGTCCAGAAAATTGGGGTAGGTAGCCGGGACAAAAGATAGTCCTCTCCGAAGAAGAGAAGATTCGTGAGTAGAGAGGGTGTGCCCTGAAATGTTAAAAATGGGAATAAGGTCCTATTTTTAACATTTCAGGGCACACCCTCCCTCACGAATCTTCAGGGCCAGCTCCTGAAGTGTCCCTGTGTGCCCACCCCCGGGACAATGCTGTTTGCAATGACAGGGCCGGAGCCGTGCAGTTCCTGCCCTGCTATTGCAAACTCTGCTTTGCTTTGTTGAAGCGAGAGCAGGGAAACCTGCTCTCACTCCAAAGAAGCAAAGCAGGATTGCTTTTCCACAAGGGGAGCTGCGTATCAGCAGCTCCCCTTGTGGAAAAGCAATGCTAGCTCCCCCAGGACGCAGGGAGCCAGCAGGGACCGTGGGGGTGTTGGGGCTCCCCCCACGGTCCCGAACACTGAGGGCTGGCCCCAGGGGATGGGGTCCCTGAGCTAGAAGTGGCACAGGAGTGGGTCTACGCAGCCCCCCTACCCTGAGAAAAAAAAGAAAACATTTAATAAGGAAAGGCCTTAGGTGGGAGGCCACGCAACCCCCTCCAAATTAAAAAGAAAAAAAAGAAAATGATGGCCATGCCCTGGGAATGGGGTCCAGGGCCTAAATTGGCCTCGGGAGGAGGCCACGCAGCCCCCTTCCCATTTTTTTATTTTTATTATTTTTAAATAGGGGTCAGGCACTGGGGGATGAGGTCCCCAGGGCCCAAAAATAGTAAAAGAAGGAGGATCACACAGTCCCCTTCTAATAAAAACAAAAAATAAAAAAGCTGACATCTCACCAGAGGCCCCACCCTCTCCCTGCAGCACTCTGCAAACACGCCCCCTGGCACATTGTAAGTTGGGGAATTAATTCCCCTTGAATACTGAGGGTCCCTGCGGGTCAAATAGCCCACCAAGTACCTCCAGTATGTGCCAGGGAGCTGTATTGCAGAGAGGTGGTCCAAGGCCACGCCCCCTTTTAACACCACTCTGCAACGCAGCTCTGTGGTGCTTACTGAAGGTACCTGGTGGGCTGGGTGGCCCCCAGGGACCCACAGGAATCAAGGGGACTTAATCCTCCAACTTATAACCCGCTAGGGGACGTGTTTGCACAGTGGTGCAGAGAGGGGGCTGGGCCTGATATTTCAAGGGTGCAAACACACCTCCTGGCACGTTGTAAGTTGGGGTATTAAGTCCCTACATACACATTCACTCATTCCTAGGTCTACACACATCCACTCATTCACCTATATAATCACTCATACATGCAGTCACTCATCAATACCACACTCATCCAGAGTTACTCACACACCTAGTCAGTCATGCAAAGAATCAATCACACTTCTATTTACTGACTTTGGTATTCACAGAAGGCATTTAGTAGTAGTAAAGTTAGGAGTCCTAACTTTAGTACTATTAAATAGCTTCTTTGAATAACAAAAGTAGTAAGTTTAGAATTTTATCTCAGATTAGTTCTGTGAATCATCCCCGCAGAGTTTAGGCAAAACTCCGGCTCCGTGGTGGAGCGGAGTTAGCCGGGCCCTCCACCCTTCCCAAATTAATAATATATTTTTTAAAAAGGCACTCACCTGCTGTGGTTGCCTCCTTCCCACCATGGCCACTCTCTTTCCTCGTCCTCGCCGTCCTGGTCACAGCAGGTAAGTGCCTTTATAAAAATATAATTAATTAGGGAGGGGGGAGGGAGCAGAGTGGAGTTCCACTGAGTGTTTTTTTCAACTCCCTGGAACTCCGTGTAGAGGCACAACGCCAGCTCTGCCCGGGCTTAGCTGTGACACATAATCGCTGCAAACAGACCATTTCTGGGAAATATTTGATTACTAGTATAAAAAGTTAGGAATTAGTGCATGCATAAATTGCAAATTACATTAACCTTATTCATAGAAAATGTATACAGTATAGCTGTGAGGAATTCATTTGGAAGTTAACGGAATAAAAGTAGATTCTATACACTTTACAATTTTGCTTATAGCAGTGAATAAAATACAAACCAGAGGCGCCAATTGGTTGCATCAAATACAAATGTTACTGGCTTAAAACAGGTGCCAGGAAGCAGCAAGAGGCTTGAGTGTAGAAAATCAACTTCATATATTCTGAGAGCAACCCTGAATATCCTACTTCAATATTATTGAGCTTTGCAATAATCACATATTCCGTTGGACCCTATACACAAGACAGAAACACAAGTAAACATCTGACTCAATTTACCTGGGATATTGTAAAACCGATTGGCTCACAGATTGACCCCATGATTTAATTACAGGTGCAAGGGGCAAATTAGTAAAGTGAAACTATATGTACAATTTACCATCTGTGGTCCAAATGTTGCTTGACCCTGGGTACATATTTAAAGAATGCAAAGTCTCTCGTAGTTAATTAAACCTTGAGTTACCCAGTTTACCCATTTACAATGCGGCGCACCACGGGGCAAAAACGGCACAGATGCGTGACGCATTTGTGCCGTAAAGGCAGCGCATTGCTGGAGTTGCGTCGCAAGCGCGACGCTGCTCCAGCAATGCTCTGGGGGGCTCTATCCGTCCAATGCTGCGTCAAGCCTTACGCCTGCATCAAGCAGGCGCAGAGTTTTGACGCAGCATTGGCCTAAAAGTGACTGATTGAAATCTTGTAGATTTCACTCACCCACTTTTAGGAGGCGTTCCTGCGCAGGAACGCCCCCCCCCCCTCCCCCTGCGCCAGAACGCCTCCTTATGGCGCAGGGCATTTCAACGTGACGCGGGAAACATCACTTACAACGCAACTTTTACAACGACATACCATTACAACAGAACTTTTACAACGCATGTATTTACAACGCATGTTTTTACAACGCAGGTACCTTTACAACGCATACCATTACAACATAAGTATTGGTAAGTATATAATTATATTTTAAATGTTATATGTTTGGGGTAAAGGGGTATTTTTAGGGTTCAGGGTCAGTTTTGGGTTTTTGGGTAAAGGGGTATTTTTGGGGTTCAGGGTCAGTTTTTAGTTTTTGGGTAAAGGGGTATTTTTGGGGTTCAGGGTCAGTTTTTAGTTTTTGGGTAAAGGGGTATTTTTGGGGTTCAGGGTCAGTTTTTAGTTTTTGGGTAAAGGGGTATTTTTGGGGTTCAGGGTCAGTTTTTAGTTTTTGGGTAAAGGGGTATTTTGGGGTTCAGGGTCAGTTTTTAGTTTTTGGGTAAAGGGGTATTTTTAGGGTTCAGGGTCAGTTTTTAGTTTTTGGGTAAAGGGGTATTTTTGGGGTTCAGGGTCAGTTTTTAGTTTTTGGATAAAGGGGTATTTTTGGGGTTCAGGGTCAGTTTTGGGTTTTTGGGTAAAGGGGTATTTTTGGGGTTGAGGGTCAGTTTTGGGTTTTTGGGGTACAGGGGTACAGGGTAAAAATAAATTAAAATTAAATTTAAATTAAATTACATTAAATTATATTTTTTTCAATTAATTTACGATTATAAAATTAATATATATTTACCAATATTTACGTTGTAATGGTATGCGTTGTAAAGGTACCTGCGTTGTAAAAACATGCGTTGTAAATACATGCGTTGCAAAAGTTTTTGCGTTGTAAAAAATGCGATGTAAAAGCATGCGTTGTAATAACATGCGTTGTATCATCATATATCCACGTGACGCATCTCCCAGATGCTTCATGTTGTAAATACCCCACACCATGGCGCATCTTTTGCGCCACCGCTGCGTCACAAAAGTGATGCAACAGCGGCATAAAAGAGGAGCAAGGGGCTTGTAAATCTGCCCCTAAGCATTTTGAAGTAAAGGAAAAATAGCAGTCAGCAGAAGGCTGGAGCTGAATGAGGTAGTTTTACAAATGAAAAGAAGTAGTTAAAATGGAGGTCTTTAAAAACAAATAAATATATATTTCATTGTAAGCTGTCAGCATGAAAGTGAATAAAATTGGGTGGTGTGTTGGATGCCTTTGCAAACAGTCCTATTATTGTCAGTTGTTGAATCTGTGGAGAAATCCACACCTGCTGTCTCTCAATTGGAAGTAGCATGTTCCTTCTAGAATATGCTGTGAACTTGTGATCTACTGGTTCCACTGGGTTGCTAGGTACACTGAGCTGAGTGTATTGGTGGGGAAGGATGTTAAAGAGACAGTATTTGTTTTTAAGTTGAGGAGTTATGACACAATTTAAGTAATGGCAAACTTTACTTTCCAAAACAGGACTATTTAATAAACTGTTCTTCATTATTTATATTAAAAGAAACTGAAGCTCAATATCGGTTTGGACTCCAGTTTTATTTGCGATGGTCGTAAAAACGTTGCGAACATACGCAGACAGGTACCTTGTTTTGAAATAGAGAGGGAGGGTTAACAGATGCTATCAATTCGCAAGTGGAGATGCAGTGGCCTTAAATTAATGAAATTATTTCATTTGCTGCTTTTCTCATGATCGTAGAGTACAAAGTTGAAGAGGTTGCCATGTTATAGTTGCTTTCTATGAGAGTGGTGCACCATTTTTGTGCTTAGTTTTTACAAATCTTAACAGTATCAAAACTATCCAGAAAGAGCTAAAATAATATATTCTATTAAATCAATTTACTGGTATGTATATAACTTTTGAATTATTTAAAAAATATACATTAGACATGAAGATGTATATGGGAGTTTGATTAAAAAGAATATCACAGTGATGTGAAAAAAAAAATCAGATGAACTCTTTCTGGCAGAGGGTATTTGTTTAAGAATTTAGTACTGTTGAAAGTTATCATGAGTAATGCCTCTAAAACTGACAGTGCTTTAAATGTCTCAAGCATTGTGTGCAGAACAAACGGATCTATGCAATTTACATTCTGGGAACTGTAGTACTTTTGGTCACACTATTAAGTAGGAGTGGTGTCATAAATAAAATATAAGAAAATGTGCTGTGCCTGTATATAAATTATAAAGTAGTAATACTTGTTAGGTATTATTAGGAAGTGTTGCCAATGGGGTGTTTATTTCTATGACTTGTTTGCATATTTTTAGGTGGTGAGACATGTTTTTTCAGGTTGCAGATACTTATATGTATGATGAGACTGTTGAGTTTACTTAAATATGCAGAAAACTATATATTTTTGGAAAGATGGCATATCCATTTACTCACTGGCATAGCCATACACACAATCACTCACTCACCCATATAGCGCCTTACACCCACACTCATTAACCCATAGAGCCACTGACTCACCCACACACTCATCCATATAGGCAGTTGTACACCCCCTCACCCACCCACACAGACATTGAAACACCCGAACACCCATATACATACTCAGACAACAAATCATTCACCCATGCCAAAACTCATTTACCCATTCACACACCTATACAACCACTTAGACACCAACTGTCAAATAGAGACATTCACATGACTAATGGAGAGGAAGTGGCCTTATGGCTAGAGTGGTCAACTTCGACGCTATGAAACCAGGTTCGAATCTCGACAGGGATGCTCAACATCCTGTGATTCTTGGCAAATCACTTATTCTCCCTGTGCCTAACAAATAAAATGAATGTGTCCATCTGTAACACAGCTGGTGCTCATGTAAAGCGCTATGATAACTTCAAGTCAAGTTCGCACTTAATAAAATCTTAAAGAAAAGTCACTCACCCACACATTCACTATGACACCTAATCACTCACTTATGCAATCAGTCACGCACCCACTGAATCATTCATACAGGCACTCATGCACACACTGATTCACCAATACACCTTGGCATATATATTTCAGACTCATAAGCATTTTATAAACACTCACTGAATGATGTCATTTGAGATGTTATAAGTGATGCCATCAGCGCTATCACAAGTGATGTAATATTTGAGGTCATAAGTTGTGCATTGCGGGGGCACGAGTTATAGTTATTTTAGGAAACTAAAATTAAAGAAATGGCTTGCAGTGAATAAACCACAAAAGATACAAGGATTGAAAGCGAATCCATCAGTGCTAACTACCAAATGATATTGACATTTTGCATCAAATGCATGAATTGGAAAATGAGGAACATTTAATTGATGATACGTTTTTAAATCTTGTAAATAAGGACATTGACATAGGGATTGGATGTGAAACTAGTTTTAACACTTTTTTTATTCCTCAGATAAACAATCATGCCATTAATTGTTTTGAGAAAGGTATGATCAGGGAATTACAAAAGATGGAATCGCATAAATCTAACATAGTGCAAATCTTAAAAAAACACATAGACATGCACTGTAAGGGTTGGAAGACTGTACTGATATCTTAATCAAAAAGTCAGATAAGGGGGGAACATGGTCATCTGGCCACTCCAAATGTACTTAGATGAAGGCTACAAGAAGCTATCTGATATTGACAGCTATTGCTTTACATTCAAATTTGATTATGATGAAGCAAATAAAGATGTCTTAGACGAACTGACAGACTGGCGGGACCAGGGTACTCTGGACTGGGATGAGTATTTGTTCCTAGTATGTAAGGATCTGAAAATCCCAGCGTTATATCTTCTGCCGAAGATACATCAAAATGCAATCCATTCTCCTGGAAGACCTATAGTGTCTTCCAGACGTAGTTCACTTGAAAATGTGTCCAAATATGTGGATTATTTTTTACAGCCATTGGTCCAAGCATTACCATCATATGTTAAAGATACTGGTGATTTCCTTAGAATCATAAATGGAATCAACTAGGTTAAAGACTACCTGCTCATGAGCATGAATGTATGCAGACTTTATACGTGTATTCCCCAAGATCAGGGTATTGACGCTTGCAGGTATTTTCGGAAGGGGATTTCATTGTCTTTCCTTCTCCATACGGAAATGCTTTTAGAGATGATCCATATCTGCCTTAAAAACAAATTTATCCTGATTCAAGGGGAAGTATCCCCCAACTTAAAATGTGCCACGTGGCCTGTTTGCACACATGTCACATCAGGCCCCGTCCCCTGCCGTCACCAATGTGCAAATGCACCTGTGGCATGTTTTAAGTTGGGGGATTAAGTCCCCTTGAATCCTGAGGGTCCCTGGGATCCAACTAGCCCACCAGGCACCTCCAGTAAGCTCCACAGAGCTGCATTGCAGAGAGGTGTAAAAAGGGGCGTGGCCTTGGACCAGGGTACATAAGCAAGCTAGCTGCGGGGGCCCCCTGTGGGCATCCTCTATTAAATTTGCGCAGGCCCCCGGGCTCAATAATAACGAAGCGCAGGAGCCCGTGCTTCGTTTTTATTAATTTTATCGGCAAGATTCGTGCATGTAGCTCAAATTCTGCCATTTGAAAAAAAATTCCCCTGTGGGAACCCCTTAGCAGGCCTAGGGGGTAGGGGGTTTCAACTCTGCACCTTTTTCTTGTTTTTTAACATTACTTCACTGTTTTCTTGTGACTTGGCTTCCGAGCCACAAGATGGCTGCCAACACTTCTTGGTTTGGAGTGTTGGCAGCCAATCAAAAGTCAGCTCGTGCCTGGGAGGAGTCGCGACCCTCCCGCAAAACATAAATAAAGCCCTAAGGAGGATAAAGGGGGCTGCGGGGACCCCCGCAGGCACCCTCTAATAAATTTGCGCATGCCCCCGGGACCTGGCCCACCAGGGGGTTCAATAATAACGAAGTGCTGGAGCCTGCGCTTCATTTTTATTAATTTTGTTGGCAGGATTCGCGCACCTAGCATAATACTGCCATTGGAAAAAAATGTTTTTTTGGGCCCTGGGAGTCCCTGTGGGACCTAGGGGGTCAGGGTGTTTGAACCCTGCTCCCTTTTCTTGTTTTTTAACCCCTTCAACGCTTATGAAGAGCTGAGCTTGTCATAACTGCTGCGGATTGCCCACGCAGGGCTAATTCCCCTTCTGTGCGGGCGTTCCATGGGAGTGGGCGGAGTTGAGACGAGCTCAGCTGATCATGAGCACAGCTCTATTGTGCATCATGCCGAGCCTGTTTTTCCATCAAAGTCTTTAAGCATAGGATTAGCACAGTGTTATCCATGGCGAGATAGAAAAGGACAGAGGGGCAGATTTATGAGCCCCTTGCGCCACATGAAACCTGCGTCAGGTTTCATGTAGGCGTTCCGGTGCAGGGGGGTGTTCCGTCGCAGGAACGCCCCTGGAAAGTGACTCAGTGAAATCTACAAGATTTCACTGAGTCACATTCCCAAAGCTGCTACGTCAATTGCTTACGCCTGCTTGAAGCAGGCGTAAGAAGTGACGCACCATGTAATGTATGGGTGGCCCCTGTGCATTGTAGGAGACGCGACTCCAGCAATTCGCCGCCCGTAAGCCCTTCCTTGCACCATGGTGCACCGCATTGTAAATGCGGTGCATCATGGGTGGTGCAATGATGGATTTGCGTGACGTATCTTTCCTGGCGCATCTCTGCCGATTTGCAGAGATGCGCCAGGCAACGTAAATCTGCCCCAAAGTCTTTTGCCATTTCTACAGCAAAGTCTTTAAGCAAAAGCCATTTATCACTCCAGGCAAAGTATTACAGCTTTGAATTGGTAAAATACCAACTCAAGCCAACCTGAAATGAGTAAAAGCAACCCCTGACAGAGTGGTTTGCTCGAATTAGAGCTCTCAAGAGAGGTATAGCTTTGTCCATACACAAGGGAGCACCCAGTATAAGTCAAAACAGAACCCTTTCAGGCATAGAGTGACGCATAAATTATGCAAAAAAAGAAGAGAACTCTGGGTAGTTCTCAGGTTTAGGTGGAAAGCTTTTCCTGTTAGACCACTCTCAACACCAGCGACACTCTAGATCTGCTCATCTCAAATGTCTGTTTTTCTATCAAAGTCTTTAAGCATAGGATTAGCACAGTGCTATCCATGCCGAGATAGAAAAGGACAAAGTCTTTTGCCATTTCTACAGCAAAGTCTTTAAGCATAGAACTAGCACAGTGCTGTCCTTGCTGAGCTGTAAAATGATAAAAGCCATTTATCACTCCAGGCAAAGTATTACAGCTTTGAATTGGTAAAATACCAACTCAAGCCAATCTGAAATGAGTAAAAGCAACCCCTGACACAGTATTTTGCTCGAATTAGAGCTCTTAAAAGAGGTATAGCTTTGTCCAGACATAAGGGAGCACCCAGTGTAAGTCAAAACAAAACCCTTTCAGGCATAGAGTGAGAGTGACGGATAAATTATGCGAAAAAGAAGGAGAGAACTCTGGGTAGTTCTCAGGTTTATGTGGAAAGCAGCTCCTGTTAGAGCACTCTCAACACCAGCGACACTCTAGATCTGCTCACCTCAAATGCCTGTTTTTCTATCAAAGTCTTTCAGCATAGGATTAGCACAATGCTATCCACGCAAAGATAGGAAAGGACAAAGTCTTTTGCCATTTCTACAGCAAAGTCTTTAAGCATAGAACTAGCCCAGTGCTGTCCTTGCCGAGCTGTAAAATGACAAAAGCCATTTATCACTCCAGGCACAGTATTACAGCTTTGAATTGGTAAAATACCAACTCAAGCCAACCTGAAATGAGTAAAAGCAACCCCTGACACAGTGTTTTGCTCTAATTAGAGCTCTTCAGAGGGGTATAGCTTTGTCCAGACACAAGGGAGCACCCAGTATAAGTCAAAACAAAACCCTTTCAGGCATAGAGTGACATCCTAAATTATGCAAAAAAGAAGGAGAGAACTCTGGGTAGTTCTCAGGTTTAGGTGGAAAGCAGCTCATGTTAGAGCACACTCAACACCATCGACACTCTAGATCTGCTCACCTCAAATTTCTGTTTTTCTATCAAAGTCTTTAAGGATAGTATTAGCACAGTGCTATCCACGCAGAGATAGGAATGGAAATAGTCTTTAGCTATTTCTACAGCGAAGTCTTTAAGCATAGAACTAGCACAGTGCTGTCCTTGCCGGGTTGTAAAATGACAAAAGCCATTTATCACTCCAGGCACAGTATGACAGCTTTGAATTGGTAAAATACCAACTCAAGCCAACCTGAAATGAGTAAAAGCAACCCCTAACACAGTGTTTCACTCTAATTAGAGCTATTCAGAGAGGTATAGCTTTGTCCAGACACAAGGGAGCACCCGCTATATGTCAAAATAAAACGCTTTCAGCCAAAGAGTGACACATAAATTATGCAAAAAAGAAGGAGAGAACTCTGGGTAGTTCTCAGGTTTAGGTGGAACGCAGCTCCTGTTAGAGCACTCTCAACACCAGCGACACTCTAGATCTGCTCATCTCAAATGTCTGTTTTTCTATCAAAGTGTTTAAGCATAGGATTAGCACAGTGCTATCTATGCCGAGATAGAAAAGGACAAAGTATTTTGCCATTTCTACAGCAAAGTCTTTAAGCATACAACTAGCACAGTGCTGTCCTTGCCGAGCTGTAAAATGACAAAAGCCGTCTATCACTCCAGGTACAGTATTACAGCTTTGAAGCTGTATATATATATATATATTACCTACTGGCGGTCACCAGTAGGTAGTTATAGTTAGGACCTAGTTTCCATTGGAAATCTCCATCATTCTATTTGGAATAACTTTGGCACCGGTGATTGAATCTTCGTGAACTTTTCCAAGAAAATGGCCTGCTCCGCTCCGCTCCTTCGCTGCAAGTTTGGGGGTGATTCATCAAGTGGGGGCTGAGAAAAAAGTGAGGTCCCAAAATGTGTTTTCACCAGACAATTTTCCATAGGACATTTAGCCAGGGCTACAGGCCGATTAGCTGAATGGAATTACACCAAATTTGGCAAAAAGGTAGAGTTCGGTTTGCAGATTACCCTTTTTGTTAATTGGTGTAAATCCGTTCAGTAGTTCCAGAGAGAATCAAAATTAAAATCATAGATATATCTATAGACGACATACCGTATGCTTACCTTCCCGAGGACAAGCTGAATGCTAATTGGCTGTCAACCAGGAAGTGTTGGCAGCCATCTTGTGCCTCGGTATAACCGAGGCACAAGAAAGCAGAAAAACAAATGTGCAGAACACAAAAAGGGGGCAGGGTAGAACACCCTGACCCCCTATTCCTGCTCAGGGGGTCCCACAAGGACTCCCAAGGCCCCCCAAAAAAGTGCGGGTACGCCACCCCCCAGGGCCAGCTCCTGCAGTGTCCCGGGCTGTCTACCCCGGGACACTGTAGTTTGCTATGGTATGGTGGGAGCCTTGCAACTCCCGCCCTACCATAGCAAACTTCTTTGGTTTTTGTAAGAGAGATCAGGAAACCTGGTCTCTCTTCCAAAAACCAAAGACTATTGCTTTTCTGCATGGGGAGCAGCATGTTGGCTGCTCCCTATGCATAAAAGCAATGCCGGCTCCCGCAGGATGCGTGGAGCCGGCAGGGACCATGGGGGGCTTGGGGACCCCCCCACTGCCCCCAACGAGGAGGGCCAGGCCCCGGGCGATGGGGTCCCCGGGGCCAGATGTGGCCCGGGAGAAGGGCCATGCGGCCCCCCCTCGAATCCCCCTCAAAAAAAGGCGGGCCCCGGGGATGGGGTCCCGGGCAAAGGCGACCACTGGAGGAGGGTAAAGCAGCCCCTCTCCTAATTTAAAATAAATAAATAAAAAAAGGCCCATGCCCCGGAGGATGGGGTCCCCAGGGCGGAGTATGGCCCTGGGAGGGGAGCCAAGCGGCCCTCTTCCCGTTTAAATTTTTTTTTAAAACATTGGGGGCAGGCCCTGGGGGATGGGGTCCCCAGGGCCAAGAAAAAAAGATAAAGAAGGGGGGCTACACAGCCCCCTTCTTAAAAGTATATATATATATATTTTTAAAAAGGGATCGGGAGGAGACCACACCCCCTCCCTGCACCTCTCTGCAAACACTCCCCCTGGTGCGTTTGCAGAGGTGGAAGTAATTCCACTTGCATACTGGGGGTCCCTGAGGGCCAAATAGCCCACCAAGAGCCTCCAGTATGGGCCAGGGGGCTTCCTTGCAGAGAGGTGTAATGAGGCCATGTCCCTTTTTTCACCTCACTGCAACACAGCCCCCTGGCACATACTGGAGGTTGCTGGTGGGCTAGCTGGCCCCCAGGGATCCCCAGTATGCAAGGGGAATTAGTTCCCCTCTGAAAAAGCACCAGTGGGCTGCATTGCGGAGAGGTGTAAAAGGGGCGGGGCCTCATTATGCCTCTCTGCAACGTAGCCCCCTGGAGCACACTGGAGGTTCCTGGTGGGCTAGTTGGCCCCCAGGGACCCCTAGTATGCAAGGGGAATTAGTTCCCCCTCTGAAAAAGCCCCAGGGGGCGGCGTTGTGGAGAGGTATAAAAAGGGGAGAGGCCTCATTACACCTCTCTGCAACGAAGCCCCCTGGCGCATACTGGAGGTTCCTGGTGGGCTAGTTGGCCTCCAGGGACCCCCAGTATGCAAGGGGAATTAGTTCCCACTCTACAAACATGCCAGGGGGCTGTGTTGCAGAGAGGTGTAAAAAGGGGCATGGCCTCATTACACCTCTCTGCAATGCAGCCTCTGGCGCATACTGGAGGTTCCTGGTGGGCTAGTTGGCTGCCAGGGGCCCCCAGTATGCAAAGGGAATTAGTTCCCCCTCTGAAAACACGCCAGTCGGCTGCGTTGCAGAGAAGTGTAATGATGCCACGCCCCTTTTTACACCTCTCTGCAACGCAGCCCCTGGCGCATACTGGAGACTTCTGGTGGACTAGTTGGCACCCATGGAACCCCAGTATGCAAGGGGACTTAATCCCCCAACTTAGAACGCGGTACGGGGTGTGTTTGCACCGAGGGGGGAAGCTAGAGGTGATATGTGTGCAAACATGCCCTGTGGCGCGTTTTACTTTGGGGAATTAATTCTTCTTCAATCCAGAGGTCCCCTAGGGGCCAACTAGTCCAACAGGTACCTCCAGTAAGCACCATGGACCTGCGTTGCAGAGTGTTGTAAAAAGGGGGCGTGTCCTCTGAACACCTGTCTGCAACGCAGCTCCCTGGCGCATGCTGGAGGTACTTGGTGGGCTAGTTGGCTCACAGGGGACCTCAGAATTGAAGAGGAATTAATTTCCCAACCAAAAACACCCCACAGGGTGTGTTTGCACATGTTACCTCAGGCCCGCCCCCTTCCTTTACTATTGAGCAAAATATTCCTGTAAAATAAGCCGAACTACGATTTCCGATTTACTCACCTGTTATCACAAGAGACGTCAGTGCTGCATCTTTGAGCGCACAACTGATCCTGTAAAGTAATTCTAACCATACTTACAGTAACTTGACTTTCCTTCTTTAGGCTAACAATGACATGTTTTACTTGGAAATTCTTTTAAGTGTGGAGTTTTGGAACTTTAAAAAATTCCTCAAAAATCAGTCGAACTACGAATTCCGATTTACTCACCTGCTATCAGGAGAGACCTTAGTGCTGCATTTTTCAGGCCACTACTGATCCTGAAAAGTAATTCTAACCGTAGTTACAGTAACTTGAATTTCCTTCTGTAGGCTAACATTGACTGGTTTCACTTGGAAATTCTTCTAAGTGTGAAGTTTTGGAACTTAAAAAAATTCCTAAAAAAAACAGCCGAACTGCGAATTCCGATTTACTCACCTGTTCTCAGGAGAGACCTCAGTGCTGCATCTTTCAGTCCACTACTGATCCTGAAAAGTAATTCTAACCGTAGTTACAGTAACTTGAATTTCCTTCTGTAGGCTAACATTGACTGGTTTCACTTGGAAATTCTTCTAAGTGTGGAGTTTTGGAAGTTTAAAAAATTCCTCAAAAATCAGCCAAACTACGAATTCCGATTTACTCACCTGTTATCAGGACAGACCGCAGTGCTGCATCTTTCAGCCCACTACTGATCATGAAAATTAATTCTAATCATAGTTACAGTAACTTGAACTTCCTTCCATAGGATCTCATTGCCTGCTGTATAAAATATATATAAATTAAAAAAAAAATATATATATATATTACAATTTCAATATTTTTAAAAACATTTGTTTTTCAATTTATATAAAAAATATGTAATGTAATTTGAAAAATAAAATATCTAAAAATAAATAATTTACAAAATTGTAGTAAATCAGTATAAAAAATATAACAATTAATACATTTAAAAATTATCATTTACAACACCTTTGAAATTCACTGAAAAAAACAGACTTGAAGAGGAATTAATTCCCCAACCTAAAACACACCACAGGGCGTGTTTGCACACGTTACCTCAGGCCCCGCCCCCTTCCTTCACTATTGAGCAAAATATTCCTGTAAAATAAGCCGAACTACGATTTCCGATTTACTCACCTGTTATCACAAGAGACGTCAGTGCAGCATCTTTGAGCGCACAACTGATCCTGTAAAGTAATTCTAACCATACTTACAGTAACTTGAATTTCCTTCTATAGGCTAACAATGAAATGTTTTAATTGGAAATTCTTTTAAGTGTGGAGTTTTGGAACTTTAAAAAATGCCTCAAAAATCAGTCGAACTACGAATTCCGATTTACTCACCTGCTATCAGGAGAGACCTTAGTGCAGCATTTTTCAGGCCACTACTGATCCTGAAAAGTAATTCTAACCGTAGTTAGAGTAACTTGAATTTCCTTCCATAGGCTAACATTGACTGGTTTCACTTGGAAATTCTTCTAAGTGTGGAGTTTTGGAACTTAAAAAAATTCCTAAAAAAAACAGCCAATGTGGGGAATTCCGATTTACTCACCTGTTCTCAGGAGAGACCTCAGTGCTGCAACTTTCAGTCCACTACTGATCCTGAAAAGTAATGCTAACCGTAGTTACAGTAACTTGAATTTCCTTCTGTAGGCTAACATTGACTGGTTTCACTTGGAAATTCTTCTAAGTGTGGAGTTTTGGAAGTTTAAAAAATTCCTCAAAAATCAGCCAAACTACGAATTCCGATTTACTCACCTGTTATCTGGAAAGACCGCAGTGCTGCATCTTTCAGCCCACTACTGATCATGAAAATTAATTCTAATAGTAGTTACAGTAACTTGAACTTCCTTCCATAGGATCTCATTGCCTGCTGTATAAAATATATATAAATTAATATATATATATATATATATTACAATTTCAATATATTTTTAAAAACATTTGTTTTTCTATTTATATAAAAAATATGTAATGTAATTTAAAAAATAAAATATCTAAAAACAAATAATTTAAAAAAATTTAGTAAATCAGTATAAAAAATATAACAATTAATACATTTAAAAATTATCATTTACAACACCTTTGAAATTCACTGAAAAAACAATAGTTTTCAGCCACGTTATAGTTAGGCATTAGCATTTTAAAAAACCTTAGAAATTCACTGAAAAAAGCATAGGTTTCAGACACATTATAGTTAGGAATTAGCATTTAAAAAACCTTAGAAATTCACTGAAAAAACCATAGGTTTCATACATGTTATAGTTAGCTGGACATTTCACTCATACAAAACCATTCAAATTCCCCCGTTATAGTTAGTTCAGCTATCTATAACTCGCGTGCCCGCAATGCACTGCTGATGACGTCACATATAACATCACTCAAGACATGGTCAGTGACATCACTCATGACATCACTGATGACATCTCAAATGACATCACTGATGACATCATCCTTGTGAAAGAGTGGCAGACCTCCTCTCAGCATAATATAACCCTTGATACACACATTCAAAAATAGAAACTTACATTTTCAAAAAAATGGAGATACCAATACCAGTTAGAAAAACCTATTCAGTAATTCTAAAATCTACATGCACATCCACTCATTCACCAACAGTTCTATATAGTCACTCATACATGTACTCACTTATCATATGTACTCATACACCTATACATCCTGTTACACACCGATACTCATCCATAGAGTTACTCACACACATACTCACACATTCAAATAAACTATCAAACATCCAATTATTTGAATATGCAGCTTTGCACACACCACTACACTTACTTTTATAGAAACGTACACATACTTATTCTCTTAAACAATCACTTATAGAAACACATACTTATTTATACAGGAACTCGTCCAATCTCTCCCTCTCACATATAATCACTTAAATACATCAATACTCACATATACTAGATTAAAACATATGTAGTTACTCATAAAGATACTATTGAGACAGTCATTCACTCACTAACACACCCATACACACACTCATCAACCCATACAGTCCTGCACACATGCTGTCTTCAAAACACATACAAACAGTGAGTCACTCATTCATGCATCTATACGCTAAGTAATATCCCCCACCGAACCATACAGACACTCATACTGATACTCAAAAAACAAACTAATAACCCATATACACACTCATGTTGCTACTCACCAACCCATGCAGCCACTTATAGACAAAGTGAGACACTGATGCAGATATTTACATATTTAAAAATTACTCGCTAATACATGTATTCACTAAGATACACTTAATAAGTCAGTTATACAATCAATTTTACAAAAGAAACATCCATTTAGACACTTATTTACCCATTTATTCTTCCATCGACCTTTAGATATACATATATAAAAATATTTATTTTCTAGAAAGACACACATTCACTGGATGATGTCATCAGTGATGTCATCAGTGATGTCATTTGAAATGTCATCAGTAATGTCATGAGTGATGTCACTGACCATGTCTTGAGTGACGTAATATGTGACGTCATCAGCAGTGCATTGCGGGCGCGCGAGTTATAGTTAGCTGAACTAACTATAACGGGGAATTTCAAAGGTTTTGTATGAGTGAAATGTCCAGCTAACTATAACATGTATGAAACCTATGGCTTTTTCAGTGAATTTCGAAGGTTTTTCAAAATGCTAATTTCTAACTATAACGTGGCTGAAACCTATGGTTTTTTCAGTGAATATATATATGTGACCAAGCTCCGTTCGCGGAGCGAAACGCGTCAGGGAGGGCACTTGCTCTTGCACCTTTGCATAATAAAATGCACTGCTGACATTTGATTGTTGTGCTGGCTGGAGGACTTAACATCGTGAGAATTCTTTCTGAGGGCTAAGAGGTCTGCGCCCTCTTGAACCGCTACCAGGAGCGGTTGGGATCTTGCTTGTTTATATATATATATATATATATATATATATATATATATATATATATATATATATATATATATATATATATATATATATATACAAGCAAGATCCCAACCGCTCCTGGTAGCGGTTCAAGAGGGCGCAGATATATATATATATATATATATATATATATATATATATATATATATATATATATATATATATATATATATATATAATATATATATATATATATATATATATATATTGCCAGTAGGCAGTAGGTTGCCAGTGGCAGTGGGTAGTTATAGTTAGGACCTTGTTTCTATTCCCATTAACTTTGGCGCTGGATGACGAATCATCGCAAAATCTTCAAAACTAGTGGGACGCTCCAGTTATCTCTTGTCATGAGAGTTTCGGGGTTAATTGTGAAGAGGGGGTGAGAAAAAAGGGGGTCCCAAAACGCGCTTCTCCGTATTATTTTCCATATTAAACTTTAGATAAAGCTACAGCCCAATCTGCTGAACATAATTACACCAAATTTGGCAAAAAGGTAGCCCTTGTTCCAGAAAGAACCCTTTTTGTTAAATGGTGTAAATCCGTTCAGTAGTTCCTGAGAAATTAAAAACAGATGTAAAAAATGCTTTTGCCATAGGAAACTTTAGACTTTGGACACGGCTACAGTTCGAACTGCTGAACGGAATTACACCAAATTTAGCATAAAGGTAGCCCTTGCCTCAGAAAGAACTCTTTCTCTTAAATGGTATAAATCTATTCGGTAGTTGCTGAGAAAATCAAAAAAGAATACTTTCGATATATAGAGGCGCGGTGGATCCGTGCACCCTCCCGATCATGATCTGCATTCTAATTGGCCGTCACCACTTCAAACCAGAAAGTGTTGGCAGCCATCTTGTGCCTCAGAAAACAGAAAAACAAGGCACAAAACATGAAAAGGGGGCAGGGTAGAAACACCCAGCCCACTAGACCTGCTCAGTGGGTCCCAAAAAGCATTTCTGTAAAAAGAAAATCAGATGAATTTGAGCTGGGTGCGTGAATCCGGATGAGAAAATTAAAAAAAACAAAGCGCAGACTCCAGCACTTTGTTTATTTGAAGTCCCCAGGTGGATCAGGTCCCGGGGGCAGTAAAAAACATGTGTGCGGGGGGCCCAATCCCCCCACACTGCTCCGGGGACTGCCACTCCCCAGTGCTTTGCATAAACATTTGCGGGGGCACATGCCCCCCGCAGCCCCCTCGACCGCCACCCCCGGGGCTTGTTTTTTAGAGGCCCCCCAAACCCTAGGGACCACCACCTCCAAGGGCTCTCATTAATTATATTCACGGGGGCACACTGCCCCCTCGCAGCCCCGAGGACCACCACCCCCGGGGTTTCATTTAAAAAAAAACAATTACCTGTGTGGGGGGGCTCGAGCCCCCCACATGCCCCGGGGACCACCACCTCCTATGGCTGTGCCATAGGTGGGAGTGGGGCCGTGTGGCCCCCTCCTGGAGCCAGTGATGGCCCTAGGGACCGCCACCCTCATGGGCGGCTCCTGCAGTGTCCTGGGGTGCCCACCCCTGGGACACTGCTATTTGCAATGACGCCCTGTCATTGCAAAATCTGGTTTGGTTTTCCACACGGGGGAGCTATATGTCAGCAGCTCCCCATGTGGAAAAGCAATGCCGGCTCTCACAGGAGGCGGGGAGGTGGCGGGACCATAGGGGAATTGGGGACCCCCCATGGTCCCCAACGAGAAGCCAGGCCCTGGGGGATGGGGTCCCCGGGCCATAAATGGCCTGAGGAGAGGGACCACGCAGCCCCCTCCAATAATATTCATTAAAAAAAACTGGCCACCCCGGGGCTCCTTTATAAAAAAAAACAATTACCTGTGTGGGGTGGCTCGAGCGCTCCCACCTGCTCCGGGGACCACCACCTCCTATGGCTGTGCCATAGGTGGGAGTGGGGCTGTGTGGCCCCCCTCCTGGAGCCAGTAATGGCCCTGGGGACCGGCACCCCCCAGGGGCGGCTCCTGCAGTGCCCTGAGGTGCCCACCACCGGGACACTGCTGTTTGCATTGACAAAGCGGGAGCCTTGTGGCTCCCGCCCCATCATTGCAAACTCTGGTTTGGATTTTGGAAGAGAGAGCAGCTGTTAGGGTTTGTGCACAGCAAAGAGCATGTCCCCTCTCATTGCACTAGTGGTCTCTGTAATAGCTCTCTTTAAACATACTACTGAAAAAGCCTTTCTTGTTATCTCAGCCCCTCCCTAAGACTTCTGTGTATGTTGCTCAATGTATTCACAAGTTTGGACATTGCTGTCTTGTTTGCACATTGGACCTTCTTTTACCAAGGCTTATTTAGAACACTCCTCCCTAGGCCATGTGTTACTTCAGCTCATTAGCATAATAACCGAAGCTCTGCACACCTGCTTGTGAGAACCACACCCAGTTCTTCGAACCACACCCAGTTCTTCGAACCACACCCAGCTCTTCGAACCACACCCAGCCCTGTCTATAAAAGGCAGCCACTGAGTCTCACCCAGTGCTTGTGCTCGTCTACCTCCCACTTACCTGATAACAGATCCTTCGGCGCTGGCACTCCTGCTCTCTCCAGACCTTCATTGACTTCAACGGGCGCGGCTTCTGGCTCTTCCTTCTTCTGGTTTCCGGCTACTTCTTGCCTCAGACCCTCTTTTGTCCACTGCAATCTACCTGCAAAAGAGAAAGAGGTTAAGGTTAGACTGATTAGTATCCCTTTTCAGCTACAAGTAAGTGCAAAACCTTTTATTACCTGAAAGAACTTTAAAGGCGATTTCTGGATTCATGTAAAGACAATTTGGAACCAGATATCTCCCACGAACTTTGTGGTTCAAACCCTTTGTTACAAGAATACTTAATGGAACTTTGTGATATAAACATTGTTTTACATGGAACTTTTTTGAGAATCGAACAGAGGAAACCATTGACAGCAAGGCAAACAGTAAATCAAGGACTTGCAGGCGGATGGCCTTGTTGGGAATTTACATGTCTATGCAGATACAAATGCAACATTACTGCTTGGGTTTGTTAGCTACTACCATGGGAGACACCCATTGTGTGGGGCTTAACATCTTCTCATTGACTCTGGCTTCTTCCAGCTTTTGCAGTTCCATCTCTACTGCTAGATGGAGGTGGAACAGAACACTGCAGTGTTGCAGTGCAATGGGGTTGACTGTGGGGTCTATGTGCAAGTAGATTAGAGGTCCCTTTAGGTTTCCCAGAACTGCGAAGAGGTGAGGAAAATCATTCAGCAGGATGCTGATGTATGGCGAGATTGCTTAAGGTGACAGTAAATTAGACCAGCTGAAGATGCTCCACCATGTTGCAAATGAGGAGTATCTCCGAATATGAAGAAGTAACAAAAACTTGGTTTGCAAGTCTGTATGGAGCGAACAAACATGCCTGCCAACTGGATGGGCTCGGTGCAGCCATAGGCGCATATCATCTGTGTGGTGGGCTGCAACAATGCGCAAAGGTGGATGGCAAGATATTGAGAAAGACAGATTATGTTGAGGCACCTGTATTGATTAGACAGGCAACTGGTGTGCTACCCTTTGTGACTTGGTGTACGGTGCTGGTATGGCATGGATGGCATCCAGGTTCAAAGGTGCAGGACAGCAGAAAGATTTAATTGTCTCCTTTCTTCATGGGCAGGCAAAAGGGGAGTGAAGCAGTGAGCACCTTGTCAGTGTTGGGCTACTGGGTCAGTTCTTCCTCCTTAGTGAAGTGAGACACTTCAAAATTCTCAAATCTGACACCCCTATCATCCTTCAGCACATTTTGTCTTTGTACACCCATTCGCGCAGCCTTCGCTCTGCTGGCCAAAATCTGGCACTTGTCCCCCGATTTCAGAGATGTAGACTGGGTGGCCGATCGTTTACGGTCTTGGCCTCTAAATTATGGAACGCACTTCCTGCCTACATCCGCACCCTGGATGACCTTTTTGCTTTTAGGAAAGCTGTTAAAACTCATTTCTTGCCTCTGCCTTATTAATTACTCCTTACTTTTTCTGTGTTAGTTATGTTACCTTCTCCAGCTATAGCGCCGGGACGCCCCTTAGCTGGGGCAGCTGTGCGCTTAAAATATCCAAATAACATAACATAACATAACATAACACTGTGTTAAAATCTAGTTTGCGACATCAACATTATCGGCGCCATCTTGTCCCATTCTAGGCTCATCCGTGCGCGCAAGCGGCAGCCATTTTTGAATGCCATGGCCTCTCTGCCCACTGCCGATAGACAGCGCATCTCTCTCTCTCTCTCTCCTAACCTCGCAAGCATCCCTTGCACGCTGACAGCCCCCGCTCTCACATGCTCGGGCCATAAAACCCCTCTTCGGCGCAACCCTGCCTCGGAACCCCATCCCGTTCCCAGCTCAACACCTCCCCCCATCCCTTTCATGATCCCGTATCCCTTTGATAAAACCCCCTTTCCTCTGTGCCCGATTGTCCTGCTCGTTCCCAGGCCGCCACCTGGCCCTGCAAATGCTGTTTATTGCCCCCATACAGTAGGAAGCTCCCCCCATCAAAGGATCCCCAACTGATCAAAGCCCCCACCCCATGAGATCCGATCAACCACATGCATTCCGGGAATCGGCGGAATGCCCAGCTGCGTGACAATCAGGGTGGGGACTTCTACTGTAAATGTGTGTGGGAACGGGCTTGAAGCAGGGATTCCGAGGATGTCTTTCCGTACATCAAAGTGTTGACAAAGATGTGTTTCATGCAATAAAGCAATAAACCTGTGTATATGAGGCCAGGCCTCAGAGATGCGGGGAAAGCACCTCGAGAAGATACCCTGTTGTCTGAGTTGACGTGTTCTGCTCCGTCGGAATAAAACTTCTGTTTCCTGCCTTCCAGTCTCCAGCGCCTGCCTCTTTGTTTGATAGATTCGAGTGGTATGAGAGGCGGTTAGCGCCTGGCAATATTTAAAAGGTTCTCGGCCAACATCGGCCCTACCTTTTTCTACAATTGGCGTCCCAAAGGTGGGGCCCATCAATGACACGTGGATCCAGTGGGAGAGGTCCTGACGACAGAGTGAACGACTGCAACGATCGGGAGAGCTCCTGTCCGATAGACCCTCATCTGACAGCCGATCATCCGAACTTCACCGGTTCCGAGCAGACCTCTCTCTCGAGTGATCTACGGTCCTGACTGGGAACCATCAGGAGTGCCGCGACAGTCACGGAGAATAGAGGACGATCGGGCGCCGGATTCGGAAGACAAAAAACTGTCCATGCGGTCCGGGTAAGGTCGTGTAACACGACAAATTGCGAAGTAATTGTTTGATTGTTCGGAAAATACTAGTATTACTCTTCGATTTTTGGTTCTTTTTGGAGATCCTCTGTCTGCAAACGGAGAAGAATAGAAAGATTCTCTCTTCCTTTGCAGGTAGTGAAGGGTAGGTAACGCGGACTTTTGTCCCCCGTTGTAACCCGTCGTGCCTATTTTTCTCCCCCACTGATTGATTGTTTGCCCGAACATTGTTTGTTCGAGGATTGTTCTCTTGAGATTCTCTCTGTCTACAAACGAGGAAGAATAGAAATATTCTCTCTTCCTTTGCAGAGGGGTGAGGGGTAGGTAACGCAGACTTTTGTCCCCCATTGTAACCCGTCGTGCCTATTCTTTCTCCCCACTGATTGTTTGATTGTCCGAACATTGACTGTTCGATATTGGTTCTTTGAGATATTCTCTGCTTGCAAATAATGAAGAATAGAGATATTCTGTCTAGTCTTTGCAAGTAGTGAAAGGATAGGTAGTGCGGACCTTTGTCCCCCGTTGTAATCTGTCATGCCTATCCTCTCCCCACTGATTGGTAGTTGGTTCAGCCCGGACCGCTTATTAGAGATGAACCATCCAGCTCCACTGGAAGGTACCCCTAATAAGGACATGTTCATGAAGCATGGATTCATCACCATAGCCTATAGCAAACTATGGCATACATATACGAAAAAGCATCAGAAAAGTCAGTGGCCACTGATAGGATCCTTCGATGAAGATAAAAGAAGCGCGCTAGAAACAGCCCTCTGTAACAATAAGACAACGCCCACTATGCTTGATAGTCTCGGCATGTGGCGTAAAAAAACAGAACAGCGTAGAGAAACGAAATTAGATTAGAGAAAGAGCTAGGAAAAGCAGCTCACCTAGCTGCAAGAAAATTAGAAGAGAACACCCCCTACGCTCTACCCTGAATTACCCTCGAAACAGCGAGCCAACGATGATCTTTTATTAGGTCCTCCGATCATCTACATGCCCCCTCCATATGCCCCTTCCCAACCTTTAGCGCAGCACCCGTCGCCCCCAAGCACATGCGAGAGTAGTACCAGGGCCTCGGTCCCCATGGCCGCCGCGCCGGCCGACCCCTTGTACTAGATACAGCACAAGCAACAATGTTAGATAATCCTGAGGCCCGAAAGACAGATTCCACGAGAACGAACAGGTTGAGCAAAGATGAGCGAGCAGGGATTGACAAGGTAGTCAGGACACTAGTAGAATGAAAGGAGAGTGCGGAGCACATCATGGATATGTTCAACTCATATGCTGGGAGCCACAGATGACACTTTTTTGTACGATTATGTTATCATGCCCTAAATGCGTATGAGGACCGAAATCGAGACAAAGGTCCAGAGAGCCTAACAACTCTGTATAGAAAGGTCGATATCGGGGATGAGGGCGAGTGTGACGTGACGGACCTCCTTGTGCGTACGCTTGAGGTTTTTGGCCACCTCACTGAACAAGGGTTGGAAGCTAAACCTACAACTTCTGAAGCGACCGACCCACGAACAGAGCAAGCTGGCACCATGATGCCAATAAGAGAGGCTGCTCCATACTGGGTTCCCCCACGAGGTCAGGGAACACACGATGACGTCAACCACCAAGATGCAAGAGGGAGGGTAGTGTATAACTGGGTCTACCAACCGTGGGATCGGCAAGATGTTCTGACGTTCTGAAAATCTCTGCCCGATTTACGTAAAAACCCCACTGCCTTCTATATTGAACTAGGTACAGCCTTAGGTTCAACGATTATGACCCTGGCTGACATCGACTTGTTTTTCGGGTTATGTCTGCCAGCTGATGTGTGGAAGCAAATCCGGAAAGTCGACCACCTTGAGCTGTTTGGACATACCTGGTCACAACTCGATGGCATAGATAGACAGCGAGAGCCTGGACAGAAGCCTTTGAAATCCATTTTAGAACTCCCAGACAAAATTGTGCAGAAACTGAAAACCCTGATCCCAGAAAAGAAAGTGGACTGGTCGATAGTAACGGCCTGTCGCCAGAAACCCCAGGAAGACGTATCAGAATACTTCTCCCGATTTGAAACGGTGTTCTCCGATTACAGCGGCCAGGACATGACCACTGCAACCGGACACCATCTGTTTGTCCAGAATTATGTCAAAGGTCTGTCGCAGGAAGTCTCTCAGAAACTGCAGGCTAGCGAGAGTAGTTGGGCAGCCTCCAAACCCGCGGCCATCCTCCAGATGGCCCAGTATTATGAGCATCAGAAAAACGAAAATGATAGGGCGACTGAGAAAAAGAAAAAGTACTTGAAGGAGAGGGTGATGATCGCACAGTTGCAAGGGGTGACTGTAGGACAAGAGCAGTACAAGGGGAATTACCAGACGAATGCCCCTAGGAACCCACCCCCTAAAGACCGTACTCCAGCACCCTATGTTGGACGTAAAGATATTAGCGAGGACCAGTGTGCTTTCTGCAAGGGATTCGGCCATTGGAAATCCCAGTGTCCGATTCTATTAGAGATGATTAAGAATAGGGACCCCAAAGACGTAGCGGGTGGACCAAGAAATAGAGGACAGGGACGAGGGTCCACAAATGATACGAATAACGACAGATCAGGCAGACCGAATACATTTGACCGTCCCCGACAGAACCAGTACCAACAGTCTGACTGCGACGACGCCCACGACTTCGCAAAGGACTGCCTAGGGCAAGGGAGGGATCCAGTCGAGCTCTATGTTGACCAGTAAGGTCCTTATGTCACAGCTAAGGTCCTGGGTACGAAGTCTCCATTTCTGGTAGACACTGGCGCGACACGTAGTGCGTTATCTAAACGACTGATTCCAAGGGCACCCTTGTCTGGCTCACTTGTAACATCGATAGGTTTCGATGGAACGCCCTCCACTAACCCCTTGTCCACACCGATCTCCTTTGACCTAGAAAATAACATCACTGACACGACGTTTTTTCTTTCCTCCAATACCCCTGACGCCATTATGGGACTTGACTTGCTGAAACATTTCCGAGCCACTATTAGGTGTTCGCAAGATGGAGTTCGGGTCTTTCTGTTCGACAACCCGGCTCTGCTCAGACTTTGTCCGTCCAGACGTATGTTTTCCATTTCTGACGCTGACTCGTCCCTACTTGACACTCTGCCTCCGTATCTGTGGGCCAAAACTGACTCGGACGTAGGACGCATGATGATTGACCCAGTGCACATAACTGTTCGACAGGACGCAATACTCCCAAAACTTCCACAATATCGGATATCACCCGAGGGCGAGAAGGCATTGGTAAAGATTATTCAGTCCCTGATAGATGCAGGAGTGGTAGAGGAAGTAGTTAGCAATGTTTGCAACAGCCCTATCCTACCCATCATAAAGAAGCAAGGAGAGGGAGATGAGAAAGCGTACCGCTTCATCATCGACCTGCGAGAGGTCAACAAAGTAGTTGTACTTCAGTACCCCGTGGTCTCTGACATCACCACTATTCTGACTCTGATTCCTTCCACTGCCACCGCCTTCACTGTCATTGATCTAAAGAACGCCTTCTTCTCTATCCCATCCACCCAGACAGCCGATACCTCTTTGGCTTCACCCTAAAAGCCCGCTCATATAGATTCTGTCGAGCACCCCAAGGCTACACTGAAAGCCCCAGCATCTACAGTCAGGCCCTCAAGAGACAACTGGACGCAGTCTAGTTACCATATGGAGCGGTATTGATACAATATGTCGATGACATCCTTTTGGCGGCCGACACCACTCCACTTGCAATCACAGCCACCATCCAACTCATGCACTTCATTGCGGAAAGTGGCCACAAGGTCTCCAAAAAGAAGTTGCAGTTCTGCCAACCCCAGGTCACTTACCTAGGCCACCTCTTGTCCAAAGACGGAAGGAAACTTACTCCTGACCGAATCAAGACCATTCTAGAGACCCCTGTCCCTAAGACCCTGAAACAAGTTCGCTCCCTGCTAGGCCTCACTTCCTTTTGCCGACAGCGGCTGCCCAATTTCAGCCTCATTGTCAAACCACTGCTTTCTCTGCTGGCTAAAGATGTCCCCTTCCCACTCCCTTGGACCCCTGAATGCCAATCCTCCTTCATAGAACTAAGAGATGCCCTCTGCTCAGCCCCTGTCCTAGGTACCCCCGACTACACGAAGGCCTTCTCCCTCTACACTCATGAAAGGGAGGGATGTGCTTTGTCAGTCTTGTCCCAGTCCATTGGCCCAAAGCAACGCCCATGCGCTTACTTCTCTGCCACTCTTGACCCCGTAGCCAGAGCTTTGCCTGCCTGCCTTCGAGCTGTAGCTGCCGCTGCTATCTCTATCTGACAAAGTGAGGTGATCGTACTCTCGAACTCCCTCACGGTGTTAGTGCCCCGTGCGGTTGACACCCTCCTGAACCAAACTAAGACGCAACACCTGACGAGTGCACGACTGACTGGATACAAATTGACTCTGCTTGCACCCCACATCACCCTGAAAAGATGCACCACACTGAACCCAGCGACTTTGTTACCCCTACCAGAGAACGATCCCAATGTGTCCTCTGTACATGACTGTGTAACCCTCACGGATGAACAGACAAGAGTAGGGTTGACCTCAGAGACACAGCTTTCCCTGACCCTGACGGAGAGCTGTGGGTGGACGGTTCTTGCCTCAAACTCCCTGATGGCACCACCTCAGCTGTTTATGCCGTTACCACAGCCCGAACCGTAGTAGAGACAGCCCGCATCACACAACGATCTGCCCAGGCAGCAGAACTGATTGCCCTCACACGAGCATGTATCCTGGCAGAGGGGACCACAGCAAACATTTATACCGACAGCCAGTACGCCTTCGGGGTGGTTCATCATTTTGGGCTCCTTTGGAAGGAGAGGGGATTCTTGACCTCACACGGCACCCCCATCTTACACGGAGATCTAGTCTCCACCCTAACTGAAGCAGTCCTTCTTCCCAAACAACTTGCAGTAATAAAATGCCAAGCACACAAAAAAGTGACAGACATCATTGGACAGGGGAATGCACTAGCTGACATCACTGCCCGAACCACAGCTGAGAATAGGACGACGACACGCATGTACGTAACCAGGTCACAAGCAGAGAAATGGACGGACGCTAGGGAAACTATTAGGGACATCCAGATGGCCAGCTCACAACACGAATTGACTGAATGGGCACGGGTGGGATTGAAAGACGATGAAGGCTGCTGGCGGACAAAAGACATGAACAAATGGTTGCTACCCGATTCATACCTGATCCCCATACTGACCATGGCACACTCCCCTGCACACATAGGATCAGCCTCCATGACCGAGCTTGTCTCCAAAGTTTGGCACAATGACAAGATCGCAGACTCCGCCAGACGTCTGGTTCAACAATGTCTGATATGCTTGCAACTCAACCCCGGGAAAGGAACTGTAGTACCCCGGGGAGGGTTTGGGGTTCCCAATCATCCGTTTGAAGTCCTGCAGATGGACTACATCCAGCTAGAGAGATGCCAAGGCCTGAAATATGTACTTGTTGTAGTGTGCGCATTTAGCAAGTGGGTAGAAGCCTATCCAACCCGTGACAACACTGCCATGGCCACTGCAAAGGTACTACTAAAGGAATTCTTCCCTCGTTACGGCCTTTGTCGAATTTTGTGGAGCGACAATGGCCCCCACTTCGTAGCCGAAGTTATCCAACTCATCTTGAAGGGGTTGGGTGTAAAACAAAAGTTCCACGCAGTCTTCCACCCAAATCTGCTAGACTAGTTGAACGACATAACGCCACCTTGAAACTCAAGTTAGCTAAAATAGTGGCTTCCTCAGGACTGAAATGGCCAGACGCTCTCCCACTGGCATTGCTCTCAATGCGTTCCACCCCCACCAAACACCACTTGACACCTTACGAGGTCGTTTTCAGCCGGCCCATGAACATCTGGTCTGCACCAAAACCGACATCCATTCATGACGTCCCGGACGGCCTAATGTCTGATTACTTGTACCAATTGACTAAAACACTGTCTGTTATCCACCAACAGGTGCTGCATGCCATTCCCGATGCTTCCAGGGGTCCCGGGCACACCATCCAACCTGGGGATTTCGTGTTGATTCGAAACTCCCAGCGTGTGAAGACTCTGGAGCCCCGGTGGACGGGCCCTTGGCAAGTCCTGATCACCACCCGAACAGCTCTTCGAGTGGAAGGAAAGCGCAATTGGGTGCATGCATACCACTGCAAGAAAATAACCTCAACTCTGACGACGACCGAAGACGTGGCTACCCAGGAAAAGCTCCTGAACAAAGACCGACCATCACTGAACTGCTATCCTGATACAGAGACACTTGAATTAGCAACATTTCCCGATCCCACTGTGCCATCCAGAGAAGGGTATAACCTGCGACGAAAGGAGGGATCTTCGGCTAAGCAGACCACTGACTAAGTGGTAATTCTCAGAGCGGTGGCCTAACACTACTAAGGCTGTCAGGAGAGAAGCCAGACGAAGTTTGTGGCTCTGCCCGCTACCGAGCCCCCTTGAAGATAATGGAAGCGCCCGATACGAAGATGATGGAAGCAACCGGACATCCGAAGATTCGCTACAGAAACCCAAAAACTGACAAAATCCACAGTTCAAAGACTATTGCACTTTTTATCGCCCTTCTCTTTTGCCTCCTCCTCATGACCACCCTCTGGATTGTGGAATAGAGCTCACCAGCTCATGAGACATTCCTGTCCACTGCACAGCCTACCACAATGAAAGAACATTATCTGGTTTCTCTTTCACCCGAACTCCGAGAAAGGCGTAAGGAGTTTTGGAACAACTCCTTCGTGCAACTGCTGCACCAGCTAAATCTTGCCACCAATGCCACCAACTGCTGGATCTGTGGGTTGCTACCCCACGCCACTGGACATTCTATACCCTTCATCCCTTCACCCTTCTCAGTTCACGGCTCCTGCCTTGCTTGTCTGATCCTCTTGCAAGAAATCTATAGGGATAATGCCACCTCCAGCAGAACTATGACACATTTCTTTCATGAGGTCTGGCAGAACAAAACGAAGAAAACTGCTGCACACTTTTGCCCACAGACATCCAACGACTCTATCCACATGGACATCCCCGTCAAATAACGGATTGAAATGCAGGTGTTCAATAATCCGACCAGACCCACCTTCTCCTACCTCCGGAAACGAACAGCTGCCACCCTGACTGTGGCCCTATCCATCATCAACGTCACAGGCCTTATGTGTATCAAAGGGCTTGGGACACAGCTGGTAGGCCACAGCGCTTGCCGCATCACCAGAACTTTGGACTCCACTGATCCACCCTCTTTTGTCACTTCTCCGAACATGTACTTTGTTTGTGGTACAAAGGCTTACACCTGGCTCCCCAAAAACTGGGGGGGCACCTGTTACCATGCCTTCATCCTTCCTCCGACCTATGTAACCCCAGCGAACCATCACAGACAAAAACGAGCAAAGGACATTGAGCAAGCCGACTCCACCGGAGCACAGTTGCTCGATGCAATGAAGGGACTTGTTCCACTCTGGGGCCCAATGGCGAACAGTCGTGCCATCCGTCATTTGACCCAGGCAGTTGAAACGACAATGAACATTACAGCTGGCATCCTTGCGAACAATACAGCCGAGCTTCAAGCGGTCCGCCTGGTGGCTCTCCAGAACCGCCTTGTTCTAGATGTGGTTCTAGCGGATCGTGGAGGAGCATGCCGTATCATTGGGTCTAGCTGCTGCACCTATATACCGGACAATTCACACTCAGTGTACAAAGCCATCAAACATCTCCACAGACTTTCCTCAGAGGTTCACCAGGAACAAGAAGAATGGTCACTTGGTGGTTGGTTCTGGAATACTGTAAAGAACTGGGGGTGGAGGTTATTTACAATTATACTAATACCTGTTGTTGTGATATGTGGGGTCTGCTTAGGAATCCAATGCCTACCGCCTCTGTGTTCACTATGTGCGAATTGTATCTGCCCTAAGACTCTGGACTTCGAAAAAGAACGCATGAGAGCATTGTACGATGTCGAGGTTAAGAATTTGATGAAGATAGATATCGATTAGACAAACTGGCTAGATATGTTGAAAAGGGAGGACTGTTAAAATCTAGTTTGCGACATCAACATTATCGGCGCCATCTTGTCCCATTCTAGGCTCATCTGTGCGCGCAAGCGGCAGCCATTTTTGAATGCCATGGCCTCTCTGCCCACTGCCGATAGCCAGCGCATCTCTCTCTCTCTCTCTCTCCTAACCTCGCAAGCATCCCCCACACGCTGACAGCCCCCGCTCTCACATGCTCGGGCCATAAAACCCCTCTTCGGCGCAACCCTGCCTCGGAACCCCATCCCGTTCCCAGCTCAACACCTCCCCCCATCCCTTTCATGATCCTGTATCCCTTTGACAAAACCCCCTTTTCTCTGTGGCCGATTATCCTGCTCGTTCCCAGGCCGCCACCTGGCCCTGCGGATGCTGTTTATTGCCCCCATACAGTAGGAAGCTCCCCCCATCAAAGAATCCACAACTGATCAAAGCCCCCACCCCATGAGATCCGATCAACCACATGCATTCCGGGAATCGGCGGAATGCCCAGCTGCGGGACAATCATCACCTGTTGCGACCAGGGTGGGGACTTCTACTGCAAATGTGTGTGGGAACGGGCTTGAAGCGGGGATTCCGAGGATGTCTTTCCGTACATCAAAGTGTTGACAAAGATGTGTTTCATGCAATAATGCAATAAACCTGTGTATAAGAGGCCAGGCCTCAGAGATGCGGGTAGAGCACCTCGAGAAGGTACCCTGTTGTCTGAGTTGACGTGTTCTGCTCCGTGGGAATAAAACTTCTGTTTCCTGCCTTCCAGTCTCCAGCGCCTGCCTCTTTGTTTGATAGATTTGAGTGGTATGAGAGGCGGTTAGCGCCGGGCAATATTTAAAAGGTTCTGGTCAACATCGGCCCTACCTTTTTCTACAACTGCTCCCTCGAGAGGCTGGTAATATGTGACTTCCTCAGCAGACTGCAGCAAAGGGGTTTAAACAGTGACACAGGGAGCAGGTTTTACCTATTTGAGAGACTTCTGCAGAGGGTTGGGGTGAACCCACAATAGCCTCAGGTGTCTTCAGTCTGCGGAGGTTTGGGCGCTGACTGGCAAGGAGGCCCTCTTGAGATGGCAGCCACTGATTCCAACTTGACAGGCTGCGGCATGGGTTCAGCAGTTGTGGATAGTTTGAGGAACACCATTTCAGTCTGGTCGACGTGGTCATTGAATAATTTGTTGGAGATGGTGAGCGTAAGAATTTCATCCAGGGGCATGTTTGGGTGCCAGAGGATGTGGCGTTGAAGGGCAGCAGATTGGCAACCCTGAATGATTTTGGCCTGCACTTCCTTGTGCAGGTTGTCAGTGGTGCACGTGTCAGTGAGCTGCTGCAGGGGAGCATTGAAGAGGTTGATGGATTCACCTTTATGTTGTGAGCCAGGCAGCACTTGCACCTTTCAAAGTCAGTGTTTATCTGAGGGTCAACTTCAGTGTCAAAGGTGGCTATGGCACTGTCATAGTCATCGTCCACTCCTGTGTAAGAAAGATTTAGAAGATTTTGTCGCTAGGGTAGTGGAGGAGCAGGTACCTATTGGTTTCAACATCTGTTTCTTTTGTTGCATGGAAATAGGTGTTGAGGCACGCAACCCATGTGCACCAATAGGGAGCTGCAGTGGCCTGGTTGCTGAGCTCACTGAATGGCGGAATTGGGTTGGAGAAGCCTTCAATGGTGTGAGCTGGCATACATCGCTCGGGCAGAGCAGCAAGTGAAGGTCCTGTGGGTGGAGCATGCTGAGGATGCAAAACCTGCCCGCCACCATGCTGGTTGGCATTCATGGCGAGATGATGATAGGCGGTGATGGGTGGTAGTACTGGCAGCTGGTGGATGTTGATTGAAAGGTGACGCTGGGTGGCCTGATAGGGAAGCAGTGTGGGCCCTCACCTAGAGGCAAGAAAAAAGTGCAGGAGCATAGGATTGCCAAAGGCTTGTACCTTAGGAGGTGATTTTGGCACACAAACTACATAGAGTCACGCCTCTGAATGACAGCAGCAGTCACTGGTGGTGCCCCCAGTATTAGAATCTTCAGGGTGGGGAAATTGCCACTGACCGCCCACCTAACAGCATGGAGGTGAGCTGCTCAGCAAACTGATCTGTGTCTTTCTCGTGGAGGGCTGCAGGCTGGGGCAGCAGAGGTGTGTCATTGGGTGCTGGACGCTGCCATCCATGCTCAGCGGGTGCTTGTGTGGCCCGAGTGGGTTCAGTGGGGTCATTGCCAAATGTGTTGGCATGCCAGGGGCCAGGACAGCGGCCACATACAAACAGACGGGCACCGAGGTCCTACTTTATGCCTCATTCACAACTGCGGGTGGGCGAGCTCGAACTCTTTTATTACATTGTTCCTGACCTCGAACGTGAGGTCAGGGTGTTCACACAGGCCTGCATGCTACATCAGGTGCGGCCCTGCTACACACTACAGTAACAATATGCCCCAATTCAGAACACACTGCATTAGAACTTTGTTTTACGCTGACAATGCTCTTTTAATGGCCCTTTTAGCTAATGGATTGAAAATGCTTATTGAACTTTACGTTTCCTTAACAGATGACCTGGATTTCAGCACAATTTTTCTAAAATATTTGTAATGGCTACTGGCTCATGTCCACACGATCTCATAAATATAAGATACAAAATAAGGTTAATTATAAAGTCTATGCATTTCCATACTTTGGTATAATAAATGACAACAATGTGTCTCACCTATTGTCTTCTAAGGGAAGTCATCAATTCATGTCTACATATGCTAGTCGTTTATAGAAGTAAATGTGTGTCTCTAATGTGCTATGGACATGGATTATGAGAGCATGATAATGTTAATAGTCTGCAGAGAGGAGAACAGATATTGCAGGTGCTTAATAATTCTTCCCACAAATAGCCCATACTATTCATGTCACAAAGAATGAGGCATGTCATGCTTGGAAGATATCATCATACTATCTCCTCCCATTGCTCTGCATTTTGATTTGGATCAATCTAGCTATTCACTTTAACAGAGAGATAGTTGAATGCTGCTTGAGTATTGACAACTGTGTGAAAACCCTGTGGATTCATTATATAAAGCCCTCATGTTTTGAATTGGGTATTTCTGATCTCTTTCTTAACTCGGAAACAGCGAAGACAGGGTGTAGCCAATGTTTTTTCTTACATACCAAAGCACTCATGCAGGGATTATATTTAGGGCCTGATTGTGATCTTGGCAGATGGCATACTCCATCACAAACGTGATGGATATCCCGTCCACCAAATGACAAGTTCCATAGGATATAATGGAGTTGTAATTCAGCAGATGGGATATCTGTCACATTTGTGGCTTAGTAACCCTGGGGCATAGTAGCAAGGCAGGCGATTTGAAATTATCGCCGCTTTTGCGGCCGTTTTCGGACGAAAAGCTGCAATAATTTCATCGCCCTATCAGCAAAGACACGCTATCGCGTGTTCTGCTGATTTTGCGCCCTTGTCAACAACGCCCAGCTTTGCATCTCTAATGAGATGCAAAGTGAGCGTTCCAGGGCAAAATAATAGGAGAAATGTCGCTAAGCGACATTTCTTCTATTATCAAGCTGCTCGCTAATAAGCAGAGCGTTAGGAAAAGTAGCGCTAACCACAGTTAAGGCTACTTTCCTAACGCCTGCTTGTGACCTGTACTTAGCCATGTAATTCAATGGGAGGTGGATTACATGGCTAAGATTGTCCTGCCCTATCAGCAAGGTTATCGCCATTTTCATTGGAATATCGCTGGAAAACCAGAGATATTCCTTTGAAAATGGTGATAATCCCCGCTATTGCTTGGATTTTTATCTCCATGGCGTTCAGTGTTGTTAATACAATGCTAACAGGGAGATTATCGCCAGCGATAGCGGGCGATAGAATTCCTCGCGATAGAATTCCTCGCGCTAGCAGCGGCCAGCGATAATTATCGGTGCCGCTTGCTAATATGCCCCCAAGTATGCAAATATCGTAATCAGGTCCTTACTTATCTGAGCCCTTGGTAAGTTTATTCTGGATGGGTATCGTGCACCTTCTTTGAAATTTTTGAAAGGGTGATATGAGTGCTGCTTCTATGCTGTTTTGATATATATTTTTTGCAATCATGTTTACTTAACGAGGAAAGGTTTTCTGGTACCACTGCTTAAAGAATTTGGATTAACAACATATAGAGCAGCAACTTGATAGCTTCAGATGCTGCCTACTGAATTAATATGCTTTCGAGACGCTTTTGAGGTGCTGCTTTAAAACATAGCACCAGCAGTAGCTGTACCTCTGGGTTTGGCTGCTTTGTACAACTGAAATCTTTGTGACGTAGAGGATAGAAATTCGGACCTGCTGTCACTCCCAAAATGGTAGCTGGGAGAAGGAAATGGCTTCCTGATACTGGGATGCAAAATTTGTGACAGCTGCCTCAGAGAACCGGCTCCCAGTAGAGGCCCAACACTGAAATGATGATGGTAGGAGAGCAAACGGAATGGTGAGGATTTGGAGTAATGTAGCTGCAGTGGGCCACAACATAGATGAGAGCAGGCTCCAATGGGATTATCCTGATCCCAGGAGCAGTAAAATAGGATATCACTGAGAACTCCTAATGAGTAGTGGCACTAGAAGGAAGATGTGAAGTGGGGGCATATTTAACACTGGATGCCTTGATGTGTTTAAATGCTGATTAAACTTTGATATGTGCTGGCCCTTTGAGAGAAGGCACGCAAGGCTAGATATGTGAGTGAGTCACTTGATAGTAGACCTATAAGACAGCATATAACTGCTACAGTGAATGTTGCCTAAAGTGGCCAGAAGGGTGTTATGTCATATTTAGACACTCAAAACATAAGATAAAAAAGCAATAGTACCTCTAATAGTCGCACCAAGATTAACCCTAATCCTCTGCACATTCTAGAAATGGCCATCACAAAAACAGACATGGTAGAAATCTTGCATATATTTTAGCAAGAGCTGAGAGAGGAATGTTAGGGCAATATTATGAAATTCTCGCAAGAGCAATGAACAGACTGTGGGGGTTAGAGTAGTGGGCTTCAAAACAAAGTCAACATCCTGGAAATGAGCAAAATGGATACAAAACAAACACTGAGACACATGGAAGCCAGAGGAGAACCTTCACAGTCAAAAACATAGGATCTGAAAAAAGATCTAAAATTGAAAAGGAGGGGGCAGAATGTACAAACCTTAGATCATTTGGTACTGGAATGTTTTCATCCCTTCTCGAAGATGTTCAGGTGGAAGTGCAATAGGACAGAGTTCATCATGTGAGACTTATGTACCTACAACATGCGTAGAGGACTTGTGACATTTTACTGAGCTTTAATTACTTCACAGAGTAGTGATAGAGCGAGGGTGAAAACAAAACATTTTGTATTCCCCTTGTGAAATTGCCTTCCCATAACTGTAATATGTATTAATCGTGTGGTTTTAAAACTAACCAACGTAGCCGCCGTCCCGGAGGATGCAGAAAAACCGCAGCGGACCCACCAAAGACCCACCGCCACATTAGGATGGCTGGTGGGTCCTGGTTTCTGTCCGCAGCTTTTCCACCGCGGTTGGATTACAACCGTGGCGGAAAAGCCCTAATATGGTGGCGGTGTCTCTCAGATACCGCCAGCCATATTAGGATGCCCAAAAAGAAATGCTTTTCCACAGCGGGTTTTCCAGCCTGGGAAATTATACGAAAGTGACAAGTTAAAGGACAAGGGTGAAGGAGTGTAATAATGAACAATCAGAACCTTATTGTGCATGAAGCAATGAATAGGCGGAAAAATTGACAATGAGGAGATGAGGTTATCCTCATCCACCCCTTGAACGGACCAATGAGGATTGAATGTGGACTCTAAAAGTTTTAAATTTAGTTAGACAGTTAGGGAAAAAGAGTATAAAAGAGGTCGTTTGGAGGAAATAAAGGAGCGTGCTTTTGATATATTTTTCGCAGCACGACTTGCTGCCGGACTGATTGATTTTTCACTGGTGCAAAGACTTTGACATTTTCCTGACTTTAACTTTTGATGGGGATGGAGTCCTCATGGGAGGTGAACATTGAGAAAGAATAGAGAGGCTGTTTTTGGGAACTCTTCTACTTTAACTCTGATTCTCATTGCCGATAAGATTGGTAATATGTCTTTGACTTATTTTTCTGAACAATTCTGCTAATAAATGTAAACTGTTTGAATTTAATCTTCTTTTTCTTTAGGTGAATTTATAAATGTTTAATGGTATTCGAACTAAAAGGTTAAATCAAATAAAGTCATGCTAGGAGATTAAATCTTTAAATAAAAGTTAAATAAATGGAGAATTAAGCTGGTCTTATTGTCCATTAGTTAACGATTACTAGCTGATCCATTGATCAAACATCGGGGTGTCTTAATGTTTTCTTAAGAGTTAAACATAGATAAGATCCAAGAAACTGCAGATGTATATAATGTATAGAATTTAGATTAAATAGATGAAGTAGGACACTCCGCTATTCCAGCAGCTCATCCTCTGGCTTTCACTGATCTTGAGAGCAGGGTGATTTGTGTGAATGAGTGACTCGCGTTGTTATGGGCCCCACCGACGAGTAAAGTGTGATAGGTCCTAGGATTTATAGTAATGGTTTGGAGGTTTTGTTTGGAGCAGCGCTGGATCAGTTTTTCTTGGTAGCAGGACTCTGGTTGCTATAGGTTAACTTGCACAGGTAATGAATAGACTTAGTAGGGTAATGTATAGAGAGTTTTGATGTACAGAAATTATGACTAACATTATATGTTGAGTCTGTATTATGTTACGTGTAGTCAGAATTTTGAGGCTTCTGGGAAGTAGGAAGTTGTTTACTCTGCCTAGGAAGAGGAAAGTGTGGCAAGTAAGTCGCACATTACATAGTCTGTTTCAGAATAGTAACATTGTCGTGTGTTACAAGTTAGGGACATTTTAAGTGTAAAAGTGGTGACTGTATAGCGAAGGACACCTGTAAAATCTTGGCTCTAAGCACAGGAGTTAAATGTACTCTGCATAAAACTTAGCCCTAAGGGAGTAACAGAGTTGTTACCAGAGCTTGAGGGAAGGGTAAGGTAGAGGGAAGCGCTACTTTATCGGCGAAACAAAAATTCTGCCGTAGAGAAGAGGTAAGCGCTGTGTACTGGAAATACAGAAAGCTTGTGAGTTTGAGGAAACTATCTCTTTGGTTTTAGTGAAACAAACGAATGGAAATATTTTATGTGGTTACAAACTGGTTTTAGTTGTATAAAGGTATAAATACAGTGTGCTGATAAAAATTTGTAAAGCAGAGGTCAGCCGAAGCTGCAGAAGCCGGAGCAGGGCTGACGTCAGAGGTGTCGTGCAGGGATTGGTCCGCGTGACTAGAACGGAGTGAGAGCTTATTGGTGCATTAACAAAAGCTGTGTAAGCATTGGTTGAGAGCGATTCGAACATATTCTATCCTGATTGATGTGTTAGTGTGTAATTGGTTGGTGCAGCGAAGCAGTTTGTGGAAGAGTGCTCAATTGTTTGAAAATCAGGAAACAATCGAAAATGTGGAGTTTTATTATGGAGACGAAAGAGAAAAACCTACATGGTTTAATAAATTGAAGAACGTGTTTGAAAAGGACAAGGAAATAGTGACAAGAGAGGGAAAATTGCTTCCTCCACCTAAAACGCCTGCATCGTACATGATGACAAAATATGGCTATCATACCTGTATATGGTTAGATAATTGGGCTAGATACACTAAGAATGACGGCGTATAACCATTTCCATAAGTAGGTTCTTTTAGTACCTCTGTACTATGAAATTTGAGAGAAAATATGACTAAGTTTGAACCAAGACCTAGACCAACTCAATTTGAGGCATTGACCGAGTGGGAAGATGAGATGCCTGAATTGGAGCGAGAAAGGTTTGAGGAGTTCAGAGGACCTAGGAGTAGATTGCGAGGTTTATGGATAACGACTCATGAGAGCAGAATGCGGAGATGGAGAAACGCTGATATGTGTGATGGAATGTATCCAGTAAGAACAACTGATGAAATGGTAGGACAAAAATGTATTGAAAAGAGAAATAATGTAGAACCAGAAAGAAAGAGTTATGGGGATTGTGAGACAGAGGATGAAGTGCAGTGCTGGAGGAAATATTAAATAGAAGACCCCTCCATATTAACCGAGTCCTGTAACACTGACTCCTAAATGCTCTGCCAATGGAGACCAGATTTACTGGTACTTCAACACGATTTTCTGAAATGAAAGACGGTACTGAGAGAGAGGAATTGAGATATGATTCTAATGCCCCATTATAGGAAACCAGACTTACTGGTACTCCCAGACAAAATAGTGAAATTAGAGGTAGCATGGATAGAACAGAAAGGAGATTTGAAGGAAACCCAAGTACGTCCAAATACATGCGGTCTACTAATGAATTGACTGAAAAGATACAGGAACTCACTAAAAATGTAGAAGCTGTGACTGTCCCAGTAACAATAGGTCCTGTGATTCCAGTGTTCAAAAATCAGAAAATAAAAGAACCATCGTTAACTATCCCTTTGAATCAAAGTTTACAAAAAGTATGAGAAAAGGTTTATCAAGATTTATCGGAAGTTAGGCATACTACTCAGATGACACCGCCTGACTTGACCTTTAATCAAACACTCCGATATAAGTTTCCAGCAGGTGCAGAGTCAGATTCTGCAACACCCAAGAGAAGTATAGTGAAAATTGATTTATCACAAACTCCTGTAGGACCGACAGAAAAGGAATTAAGTGATTGGCTTAAAACGTTAAAAGTAAAGGATCAAGAAACTAAAGTGTTCGATGTGGTTAGATTGAAAATCTACATGGAAGAATTAATAATTGGAACAATTGGAACAGATAGGTTAATAGCATACCAGGATGATGAATTGATGTTCATGTGTAAGAGCATTACATGGAGAGCTAAAAATCTGTATGATCAACAAGAAGGATTGGCAAATGAACTCAATATAGACTTTGCAAAGACTAAAATATTACAAAAGCCTTACAGAGTAGATTTTACTGAAAAAGATATTGACAATACGAATACTGCCGGAAGATTAACCCAGATAAAAGAACTAATTGTGTTATTGAGGAAGTGGGGAGGTGTGGAACGAGGGAAGAGAAAATGGACAAAGAAAAGGGAAGAAAGCAATAATAAAACATCATTAGAGTTTCCAGTGAGAGAAAAAGAGCCTGTAGCAAATTAATTTCCTATGAGGGAAATACCAGGAGGAGGGTATGTGCATGTTCATTGGACTAGACTGGATATATTGTCATTTACAAATAATTTCCCTAGGTTGAGAGAAAAACCAGTAGAATGGTACTGACAAGTGGATGGATTCGTAAAGGTCTCAAAAGGGCTATGGGAAGATTTGGATGGGTTGTTTCACATAGTAGTACGAGCAGACTTTTTGGTCTGAATGTAAGATTACGGCAGACTGGCCAAAAGGGCTAACATCCAAGAGATACTAAAACAGGTGCTTCTGGACCTAAGGTAATGTGGAAATATGAACAAGTAATAATATTCTTGAAGAATAAAATCCCTCCGAAAGAAACAGATTGGGTAAAGATTGATAGGACATTGCAAGAACCTAAAGAATCAGTACATTCATTTTATGAAAGACTGTAGTACAGTACAGTGGATATGAGGAATTGAGCGAAAAAGACATGAGTCATTTGGTGTATCGTTTTGTCTTTGGATTAAGACCAGAGATAGGGGATCTGATCAAGCATAACTTGATGGGTTGGCAGTCATGTTCTGTCGACAAAGTTTTCAGGCATGCAAAATATTGAAGTGATGAGATTGAGGTTAAGCAAAGAAAGCTTACAGAGAAAGCCATGTGGGCACAAGTGAAAGTGGCTGAACATCAAGTAGCTCAATTAGAGAACAAAGGTCATGAAGGAGGTCAAGTGAAAATGAAAGGAAACCTAAATAAAGGAAAAGGAATGGTTAATTTGGAAGAGGTGAAGAAAAAGTTTCCATGTCTCAATTGCGGCAAGTTAGGGCATTGGAACAACGAGTGCAAGTTGCCACCAAGAGTTAATCCCGAAAATACATCATTGACTCCACAGGTGCAGAATGAGGTAATTCAGCAGTTATCACCACCGCAACAGGTAGTTACACTACAGAGTTAGGTGCCACCACCACCACTTCCACACAGTGTAAATCTACAGAAATACATTGCAGAGACAGGATTCTTCGGAGGAAAACAAGTAACAAGATCACCTAGAGTGAATGTGAGTCCACAGTATTGGCTGATGGGAATGAGTCCGATGAAAGCTTCTGACGGTGCCTAGGAGAGGGAGAAGAGTGCATACTTGGCACAACTCTAGAGGTAGATCAATCTGGTCCTTTTGTCAATGGAAAGCTGAATGATGTAAATGTGACTTTCCTAGTGGACACAGGTGCTACCCGTTCTACTGTTAGATCAGTAGAAGTTCATAATCTTCCTCTCTCAGGAGACAGCATCCAAGTAGTAGGCATAGCGAATAGGCAGATTAAAACATCCCTGACAGAACCAGTTGAAGTGGAAATTGGAAATTTCAAAGATATGCATTGATTTGTAATGTGTGACAGTAGTCCTGTTAACCATCTTGGAAGGGACATACTGTGCAAAATGAACTGGGCCATTTACTGTACACCAGATGGCATTGAACTCCAAACTCCAGATGAAGATAGATTGTATAAAATGACCATGTCACTGATTGATTCAGAACAAAATAGCATTTTGCTGTATTTGATAAAGAAAAGATACCTGGTGAGTTAAAAGAGACAGTCAAAGAAAAGGTGTAGGATTTCACAGTAGAGGATAATGGATTAATGAAAGGTGTGATCCTGTGAAAGGAAGGAGTGAGCTACCCAAATATTCCTCAGTATAAATTGACAGCAGAAATAATTGAAGGAATAACTCCGGTGATAAATAAAATGATTGAACAGGGAATTTTGAGAGAAATAATAAGTAGTCCATGAAATTTACCTATAATGGGATTGAAAAAGCCTAATGGAACCTTTAGCATAGAGCAGGATTTACGAAGAGTTAATAACATTGTTGTACCATGCTGTCCTGTTGTGTCAAATCCAGCAGTGATTCTGTACCAAATTCCACATGATGCAGAATGGTATACAGTCATTGACCTATGTAATGCGTTCTTCACGGATCCATTACACCCAGATAGCCAGCCAATATTTGCTTTCTGGTTTGAAGATCGTATTTTGACATGGTCCCAAATTCCTCAGGGGTATACTGAGAGTCCCTCCATATTTAATCAGCTATTACAGAAGTCATTGGAGATTTTAAACATGCCTGGAAATTCAGTATTGGTTCAATATATTGATGACCTGTTGGTAGCATCAAGAACCAAGTACGCATGTGTTTCAGATACCATTGCATTACTGAATCATTTGGCAGAATGAGGACATAAGATGCCACCATTAAAGTTACAGTTCTGTCAGAAAGAAGTACAGTATCTAGGTCACAAGATTGCCCAAGGAATCAGGCAATTTACCATAGAAAGAATCAGAATGATACAGGGAATAAAACCTCCTAAAACTCAGAAACAGGTGAGAATGTTCCTAGGAATGGTAGGTTACTGTCAACAATGGATCAGTGGATTTTCCCTGAAAGCGAAGCCATTGCAGAGACTGACAAGAGCAGATGTAAGAGACCCCTTAGTGTTAAAGAAGGCAGAAATGGAGGCTTTTGAACAACTAAAAACCAGTCTGTGTGAAGCACCAGCATTGGGTATGCCTAATTATGAGAAAGAGTTTGAACTGTATTGCAGTGAATGAGAGTTATGTGCATTATCAGTTCTAATTCAGAGACATGGGAAATTGAGAAAGCCAATTACATATTTCTCAGCTGTATTGGATCCACTTGCCAAAGCATTTCCAGGATGTTTGAAAGCAGTAGCTGCTACAAGTGTGAGTTTGGAACAGAGTGAAGGTTTAGTGATGGGATATCCGTTGAAGGTATATGTACCTCATCGGTGGAAATTCTCCTCACTAGGAACAAAACACAGTTCCTTACCAATAACAGGATGACAAAGCATGAAAAAGTAATTTTGGGTGCAGATAATGTGACAATACCGCGATGTGTAAATGTTAATCCATCGACTTTGTTACCTGATGCCATGAATGTGGAGGTGAGAAATGAAGTTGATCCTCAGTGTCTGGATGTTCTTGAGTATTGTACCAAACCAAGACCTGACATTAAGGATGAGCCATTACCTGAATCTGATTATGTAATGTTTGTAGATGGTTCATGACTGAGAACAGATGAGGGTGCTCTGAGTGCTGCATATGCTGTATGTACAGTGGCAGATGTCCTGGAAGCATCTTGTCTGAAAGGAATTTGTTCTGCTCAAATAGCGAATTGGTTGCTTTGATTTGGGCATGTGAACTGGGAAAAAAAATTAGAAGTCACCATAGTGACTGACAGTCAGTATGGTTTTGGGGTTGTCCATGATTATGGTCAATGTTGTCCCAAAGAGGTTATTTAACTTCTGCAGGATTCCCCGTCAGAAATGCTTTGTGAAAGTGTTGATTGATGCAATCCAGAGACCTGAGAAAATTGCTGTTTTAAAATGTGCAGCTCACAAGAAAGGAGATGATTATGCCACCAGAGGCAACCGATTTGTTGACTCTATTGCTAAGTACTGTGCTAAACATCTTGCATCTATAAATCGGGACCGAAAAGCTGAACATGTTTCAAGTCCTTTAATGCTAACCACAGTAGTTGAGACTTGGCAGGAGGTAACACAGATGCAGGAGGAAGCAAATGAGGAAGAAAAAGATATTTGGGTAAAATCAGGATGTAGACAAAGAGAAGAGGATGAAATTTGGGTTTACAAAGACGAAAGACCAGTAATGCCTGATAGCATGATCTCTAATATGGCCCGAATGTACCGTGGTCAATCTCATATTGGGAGGGATGCAATGATCAAGATGTTTAGACAGACGTGGTACAATCCCAAGTTTAGGATGATCGCTGAGAGCCTTTGTCAGCGATGTCTTGTTTGCCAGCAGATAATCCCAAGAAGAAAAACAGTGGTGAGTTTGGGAACCATAGGACGGGAGGGAGGTCCATTTACATGAATGCAATTGGACTTTGTCGAGTTGCCACCCTGTAATTGCCTTCGATATGTACTTGTGATCATTTGTCTATTTTCCCGGTGGGTGGAGGCCTTCCCTACTAGACGGACTGATGGAACGACTGTTGCAAAATCTTTGCTAAGAGAAATCAGTCCATGCTTTGGTTTCCCAGTAACAATTGAGACTGACCGTGGGACTCATTTTCATAATGAGTTAATGCAGATGATTTGTGAAGCACTGGACATCCGTCAGAAATTACATTGTGCTTACAGACCAGAGGCTTCTGGGGTAGTTGAGCAAGTAAATGGAACCTAAAGTAAAACTACAGTCTAATAAGACGGCAAAATCTGCCCAAGAAATCTCTAAAACACAACCTAGTTGCGAAGAATTCTCAACCTTTTTCAATAACAAAGCCAACGAACTGGAAAAAGAACTTAGAATTGCTGCAGATAACCCTATCTACAAAATACCATCACCACATTCTGCACCGAACGAAGAGAGAAAAGCCACAAAAAACAAGGCACACTGGGACACTTTCAAATTACTAGACCAGGTGGAGGTTACTAAGACGCTAGGGGCCACTAAACCAAACAATCACTTTAACGACCCGCTACCATCGAAATAAGCCAGATCATGATTCCAATGTGTACTGAAATTATAAACGCCTCACTTTCCCAGGGGGTCTTCCTAGAATGCCTCAAGACAGGACAAGTAGTCCCGATCATCAAAAAACCCACAGCAGACCTGGCAGACCCAAGTAATTATCGCCCAGTAACCAACATCCCTCTTCTTGCCAAACTAAAAGAGAGATGTGTACAAAATCAGTTAAGCCAACACATCGATAACTTCTCACTATTGGATGATTGCCAATCGGGATTCAGAACTGGACATAGCACGGAAACGGCAATCCTTCACATAGTCGATGATGCACTTCGAGCTATAGATCAAAACCAATCTTGTCTACTCATCCTCCTAGACCTGTCTTCAGCGTTCGACACGGTTAACCACGAAAAACTTCTAAACAGACTTCACGACAGGATGGGAATTCCCGGCACGGTATTGGATTGGTTCAAATCATTCCTACAGAGAAGAACCCAGAGATTCCTAGTAAACCAATCTCTCTCTCCCTCTTGTCCAAACACATTTGGAGTTCCCCAAGGATCGACCCTATCTCCTTCACTGTTTAACTTATACATCAAACCACTTTCCATAGCCCCCCTAAAAGCTTGTCTCTATGCAGCAGCAAGACTTATCACAGGAGCGAGGAAATTTGACCACATCACCCCTCACCTGAAGGTGCTAAACTGGCTACCCTTTGAAGCTAGAATACAACTAAAAATGGCATGTATCGCCCACAAAGCGATTCATCACAACACAGATATCTTGCCCAGAAAATTAAAATTTCAGGAAGATACAGACCAGCCCGGAGTGCCAATTTGCTACTGCTGAGACCACCTATCTTCAGGAAGAAAAAAACTTATGAGAGAGCATTCTCGGGCGCAGCCCCTAGAATCTGGAACTCTCTGCCTGTGAACATCAGAAAAAATTCGAACACTGCATCATTTAAGAAGGAAGCTAAGACCTTCCTTATGAGCAAATTCCTCCCATAGGCAGGCAATTCGCCTTCTCTGATTTAGCTGTGAGGGTCTTAAGATAACAAAATGAGACATATGAAGACTAGTGGAAGTCAAAAGACAAACCAGGAGAGAACAGTAATCAATCAGCTCTACCTCTACCTCAGAACAATACTATTTGTGTCTTGTAATTTAGTAGCGGTCTTTTCTTTATTACTATCTTCCTACAGACTATGCTGGAAATATTACCAACTATTGTGCGCAATCTCATTGCTTGTTATATACATTGCTGTTTTATCCTATGCCATTGTTGTAAAGCGCTCTGATACCCATGGGTCTAGTTCGCGCTATAGAAAACTGTATATAAATAAATAAATAAATAAATAAACCATAAAGAACAGAATTGCAAAAATGTCTTTGGCCACTGGACTGAAATGGCCTGATGCTCTGCTGCTTGTTCTGATGATCCTAAGGAGCATACCTGATAAAAAGCCAGGATTGAGTTCACATGAGATTCTGATGGGAAGAGTGATGAGAGAAGCATTTGTGCCAGTTGATAAACTATTGACTACTAATGATGATATCATTCTGGATTACTGCAAAGACTTGTCTGAGGTGGTAACTTCTGTGTTCCATCAGGTAGGAACTGAGGCAAACTCGAAAGAGAAACATCCAGCTCATGATCTAGTCCCTGGAAATTGGGTTTGGATAAAAGTACACAGGAGAAGAAACGGCCTAGTTCCTCATTGGCAGAAGCCAAGAAAAGTCATTTTGGTTAGCACAACTGCAGTTGGCGCTGGTGTAAAGAGATGGGTGCATGCCAGACACACCATCCGTGTGCCTGATCCTGAAAATCCACAGGACGAAGCAGAAAGCTGAACTGACTCAGATTCCAAAGGTGAACCAGATAAAAGTCCAGATACTGAAGCTTGACCTGTTCGTCGACATCTGGAAATATCAGATGAAAGCTCTGGGTCTGAAGGAGAAAGTGAAGTCATCAAAATACCAAATTCTGAAGATCGACCTGAAAGTCGAGATTTGGAGAGGTCTGATACCAGTGTGGACACTGATCAAAGTAAAGACAAAACTGGTAGTCGGATAAGTACTGAAGAACAGTCTGAAAGCTAGGATAGCAGGAACAGAAATCTTGAAACTGGTGAACAGAAAATAACTCATGATAAGGATGAGCTTCCAAGTACCAGCTATGGAGAGGTTCCTAACAGAGTGAAAGAACTGACCAAAGAGAAAACAGATTCAGTGAAGAAAACAGACATTATAAAGTTCGCCATAAAGGAAACTGATGAGAAATCCAAAACTGAGTCTGATGACAGTGAGGATGAAACTCAATTGAGGAGAAGCTCATGAAAGAGAGCTTGGAGAGTGGAACACAGCACTGTCGAACCTGAAACCAAGAAACCACGTAAGGGAGATAGTTGGCCTAATGAAAATGATGGACTGAGATTCAAACTGGTTAACAAAGCTAAAATCAAACAAGATCAAGTAAATGAAATAACCAGTCTAAAGGATTTGTTGGGAGAAAAGATAGAGATTGTACAAATGCCAAAAAGAGTAAGAAGACCAATCAAAAATACAACTCACCTGAATGGTCATATATCACTTTGCCTCCAATAAGAGAAGAAAATAGCAGTCAAGAAAATATTTATTATTAAAGTGGAGAAAAAGAAAGTGAGTGAACTGAAACTAAAAAAGAAAGAAAAAAGAGTACCTAAACTGGGAAACCAAAGATAGGGAAAGGCGAAGGAACAAGATTGTTGAATTTTTTGATGGTAAGGACACTTTTTAAGTGCAAATATATTTGAAAGAGGCAAAATAAGGACAGAAAAGATTGTGAAAAACGCTGTGTAATTTTTTTTTTAAATGGCTACTAATGATGTAACAAGATCGAAATGTACTATTCTTAGAAAATGGTGTAGAATGTGGTTAATATGTACAGGGTTATTAATGTTGGTATGGTTGATATTGTGATTCCTTTTAGGCCTAATTTTGAAAAAGCAAAGGCAAATGAGATTATGAGAGAAGAGGCCTATGAGTCAAAGGGTAAAATAATACATATGTATACCCTGAAGTACATCAAGATAATTCAATAAACGACTACTCCAAGACTACATTTTCGAAGTTATTATCTGAATATGTGAGAACTATGGATGCCAGTGATTGTTATGTCTGTGTGAAATTACCAGCATCTGTATCAGAGGGTGTGACGTACCACCACTTTCCATTAACATATGGAGTTACATGTAGTGTGTTAGCTAGTTTGTTTTATAAAACAGGACAATTAGAGTATTGTTATTCAAATTCTGATTATGTTTTTGCAAAATTGAAAGTTGTGGCTGAATTGAATCAAATCAAACCTGCGAAGGTTTTTGGAGAATATTTTTTGGAAACACAAGAACTGACCCATGACTATGCGTTCAAACATAATTTGACCTGTAAAAATGAGAAATTAGGAGAAAGCCTTTTTGGACATGGTGGAAGAAAGGAAAAAGAAAAGAAATCTAAATCTACAATGTGGACATTTGAGGATGATAATATAGAGGGACAAAATGTGAATGTGGCTATAAATATAGATACACCATTATTAGGGAAATTATGTATTCGAAGCGACAACACTGTGTATGATAATTATTTTGTGGTAGCAAGTCAATGTGAAGATACATATATTATAAAAGGGGGTTGGGGATTTAAAGGAAGTAATGATCCAGTTTTTCCCGGTATCTATTCCCTGTGTGGGAACAAAGCTTATTATAGATTGCCTGATCACTGGTATGGGCCCTGCTATGTAGGCCTGGTCTTTCCTAAAATGTTCCATGTAGATAGAGGAACTAATGAAATTCATGAGATAGGTATACCTTTAAGTCGTAGAAAAAGGGAAAGTGTGATAGAAATAATAGGTGATGTTTTTGGAGCAATGATACCAGCAGTGGGTATCAACGATAGTAGATTGTTTATCAACAGATACTGCAGGGGGATTTTTAATGGTAAACACAAAAATGGTGACTATGAGAGCTTTGGTGATGCAAAATTGACTTGCTCTTGATATAATTTTGGCAAAAGAGGGAGGAGTCTCTGGAATTTTGAAGGTACAGCACCTATATTCCCGATAAAAGAAAAACATTGAAAGATATAGTACAAACCTTACAGAATTTCATAAAGAAATTATACCACTTGAGTTTGATGGTAGAGAAACTTGGTAGAAGTTTTTCAGCTGTTAAGAAATGTTTTTATGAAATAGGTAAATCAATAATAGGGAAAGTATTAATTCCAGTATCCCTAATATTAGTGATATTCTTAGTCTTAAGATTAGGTTGTAAACTTAGGAAAAGAAGAAACCTTAAAAAGTCTATAAAAAAGGAATTTAAAGAGAGACAAGAAAGAGAACTTGAAAAGGGGGACATTGAAATGGAAGAGTTTAAAGAGAAACTTTATCAAGACAGAAAGAAAATAGAAGATACTAAAGTATAACTCATACTTATTGAAAGAATTTGAAACATGTTTTTGAAAATGTTATGAAAATTTTGGGTGTTATTTGGTGATAAATCACCAAAGGGGGGAGTTGATGGAGCGAGGGTGAAAACAAAACGTTTTGAATACCCCTTGTGAAATTGCCTTCCCATAAGTGTAATATGTATTAATCATGTGGTTTCAAAACTAACCAACATAGAGTAGAAAGTACACACACCAATACACGTGGGAAATTAATATGCTTGCATTGTAAATCTTAATCCATTAATTATGATGCATGACCGCTGGGCTGGAGGTGGCGGAAAATACACCTCATCGTCCGGCAGCAGTGGGCCTTCTGTCCGCCATATTAGGAAGGGGAACTGGGCACATTTACCGTCTGCTGCGTAAAAACGTGAACTGCCGCGGGAACACACCAGACACCACGACGGATGGAGCCAATCTAGGCTCCCCGCCATGCAGAATGACGCCTGATCGTCCGTAATATTACGATGTCCCAAAATCTCATAGATGGCGGAAGCACCACAACGGAGAGGGAAAGTATTGCCAGGAGACCCACCGCACGGACCCGACCACCATGGACCCAGGCCTAGTGGGTGTGGACCCTTGCCTGTCAGGTTTTCCACCATGAGGGTGTGTTTTTGATGTGGGTTGTTGGGGGAGGGGTGTGTTCATGGTAGGCTTGGGTCCTGATTTGCTGGATTGCATGGTACTGACCGCCGCAGTGGATTAGCTTTGGCCCTTCCGCTGATACTTACATTTGTCGATGTTATTTTCCGCTACTGTCATGGAGGGTGAATCTTTACGTTGCCCTGGCGGTGTTATCCTAATTGTGCGGCCGGTCACTTTGCTGCACTGTCGGCGGTTGGGCCTGTTACCGCGGCCACTCCATCCGCGGCAGTCAGTTTTTCTATGGTTCGGTCCGTGGTCGGCGGTCTTTGGAGACATCCGTCGGCCGTGGTCGGGTTTTGCTGGAGGGTAATCCTAATAGCATTTTCCGCGAGACTGGCATTCCGGACGCTTTCCGTCCGCCATCCTAATCGGCCCCTTAGTGTGGAACTGATATAATCTAATTAAAGGCTATGCATGAATGCATCCTAAATGTATTATTGTGGCAGAAATTATGGAGAATGCTAAGAAAACAATGCATAATTGTGGCTTAAAAAGCTAGGTAACCACTAACAGGGTGAACATAGAATGGGGGGAGGTAAACAGAAGGGTTTTACTTCAAAATCTAACTTTTAATTGTGTTTGTTTCTATAAAAGTTGCCGTTATGGCCCATGTGGCCTAGTACAACATGGAGGGTTTGCGAGACTCCAATTGAGTGTCCTTCCACACATGCGCAACTTTGCTCGAGAGATGTGCAAGCAGCCTGTGCCTGCGCGGCTGGTGTCAAGGTCAGCGTGGCCTGAAAAGCAAAATGGTGCCAAGTTAAACTGTCCCTGTCATGAGCCTGGGAAATTATACGAAAGTGAAAGTTAAAGTACAAGGGTGAAGGAGTGAATTAATGAACAATCAGAACCTTATTGTGCCTGAAGCAATGACTAGGTGGAAATATGGACAATGAGGAGATGAGGTTATCCTCATACACCCCTTGAATGGACCAATGAGTAAGCAAGTAAGTAAGTAAGTAAAAATGTTATTGCACAATTATTTAAAATCATTGCATTGTGCACATACAGAAAATGACAGTTTAAGTAAAAAAAAGGTATTCCAGTCTGTTAAAAAAGATCAGTAAAGTTAATGGATTGGATAAAAGGAAGGTGAAGCTGAAAAGCCAAGGAAATGTCACTTAGGATGGTTAAAATTCAGGCTTGCTCGGATGATAGAGTCGAGGAATTAATTTCTATGATGAATTTTACAAAACGAGTCGCCAATTGTGGCGAGTCCCCCCTCAAACATGCCTCAAGCGCTTCTTGACAAGTCCTGATGCCGAGAGAAAGCCAAATTGGTCTCAGCCAAAATATTCTTTGCGCCCGGAGGTGATGGCAAATGCACAGAATATGGATTAGGCTTTCCTTTCCCTGGCTACAGAAATGGCACTGAGAGGAGGCTTCTTTCTTGTATCCTTAGCCAAACTTATATGCCTTCAACGGAATTAAGCCGAAACGGAATCTCATTAACTGATGTTTAATAAATGGCTTTATTGTTGATGCGACATAAGATAGTAATATTTTCGGGGCATATAGTTTGGCAGCCCAGGAGCCGTGAGAAAGCTGGAGAACCTGTTGCATATCTGATTGATTTGATAGAATTTTGGCTTGCTTGGTTCAAAGCTTCGATTTCAATTCATCGGGCAGGGAAGAGGACCATATATCCCCCCCTTCAAGGTAATTGAGGCAAAATGACAAATACTTATTCCATGATGTATTTGGGTTGCTAAGCAGTAGCCAAATGCAGTTTTTCAGCGTATGGGAGTTAGCTTGTTTCGCTTTCTGACAGTATGAGATGAATCTTGCTCCCATAATCCAGTGCATAGAGAATAAGGAAAATTCTTTCCGGATTTGGGCATGGGAAGTCGAATTTGGCAGTCGAAAGACCCGGCGATAGCATGATGATTGTGCTCTATCTAGCCAGTTGTTCATTTTGTCTTTGAAGATTATCGCGCCAAAGGAGATTGTAGGCAGGAATTTTGCATTTATTAGTTTTTTCAAAGGGACAAAATCTTGGGAGTGCAGAGCGCTCTTCGTTCTCATAAAGGCCCCCTCTAAGCTGCGAGCCACTGCCTGCATCTCTGTTGTATGCACTGAACATCTCCCTTTGTGGTCAATCCAGACACCCAGATATTTGTATGCAACGACAGTCTCCAGTGGTTTCCCTTCTATAAACCACGTGGTCTTTTTTTCATTCGCAGGTGAAATTGCCATCGTTTTGGTTTTACTAACGTTTATCTCTAGCATATTATTTTTGCAATACTGGACGAGGGAATTGAGCAGTCTTTGGAGGCCCACCTGGGTTTGATCTAGGAGGATGGTGTCGTCTGCGTATTGCAGAATGTGCATTTTATTTTGGCCGATTCCTGGGGGGAAGGCTCTTAATCGGGACAGCCATTCAGGTAGGTCGGCAAGATACAGATTGAAAAGTTGACCAATGAGGATTGAATGTGGATCTTAAAAGTTTCAAATTTAGTTAGATAGTTAGGGAAAAAGAGTATAAAAGAGGTTGTTTGGAGGAAAGAAAGGAGCGTGCTCTTAAATTGTTTTTTGCATCACGACATGCTGTCGGACTGATTGATTTTACCCTGGAGCAAAGACTTTGACATTTTTCTGACTTTAACTTTTGATAGGGACAGAGTGCTGTAGGGAGGTGAACATCGAGAAAGAATAGAGAGGCTGTTTTTGTGAACTCTTCTACTTTAACTCTAATTCTCATTGCCAATAAGATTGGTAATATGTCTTCGATTTATTTTTCTGAACTATTCTGCTAATAAATGTAAACTGTTTGAATTTAATCTTCTTTTTCTTTAGTTGAATTTATAAATATTTAATGGTATTCGAACTAAAAGGTTAAATAAAATAAGGTCATGCTAGGATATTAAATCTTTAAATAAAAAGAATTAAGCTGGTCTTGTTGTCCATTAGTTAACTTTTCTTAGCTGATTAATTGACCAAACAGTGGGGTGCCTTAATGCTTTCTTAAGAGTTAAACTATGGTAAGATCCAATAAACTGCAGATGTATATGATGAATATAATGTATAGAATTTAGATTAAATAGATGAAGTAGGACACTCCGCTATTCCAGCCGCTCATCCTTTGGTTTTCACTGATCTTGGGAGCAGGGTGATTTGTGTGAATGAGTGACTCACGGTGTTATGGGCCTCACCGACAAGTAAAGTGTGAAAGCTCCTAGGATTTATAGTGATGGCTTGGAGGTTTGGTTTGGAGCAGCACTGGATCAGTAGCAAGAGGAAGGGATATTCCAGGACTAAATGTGTGCATTGTACGAAGATGTTTTGCAAATTACCATACATAACATAATACCCTTCAAAGCCATCACTAAGAAACAATTCAAACACAATTCTTTACAGATGTACATATTATTCTGGCATCACACTCAAACTGAGCAGAAAACATGCCTTAACTGAAAAGTTTGAAGCAGCTAGTCTTATGCCAATCAACATTTCATACAAAGCTTAGGGAGACTGAGGATTAGCTAAGAATGGTATTTTAAGTCTAAACACTCTACTTACAGATTTTGCCCTTTAGGAAATTGTGATGGCTCTTCAAAAGGTCAATGGGCCTTTACCACCATTTTAGGACAGAGCTAGAATGAAAACATAAACTTTATATACATCATCAGCGGTCAGATTAATATTTAGTCAATGATGAGAGGTTGATGAAGAAAAGGATTAGTATTGCTTTTTTAATCTTTATTCAGATTAGTTGTTTTACAGAAATATCAGTAAAAATGTTGATTAGTGGCAGCATAAATCAATACAGAGTGTTCCATAGACAAAATTATCTCTAAACTATCTAAAGAGCCTACACTAAATAGAACCCATGATGAATTATTTTCAGAAAAGAGCAAGATAAGAAGAACTAGCCATAAACAGTTGTTTTGAAAACTTAGCCAAGTTTCCCGCAGCTGCAGTAGCAACCGTCCTTAATAGAATAATTGCCAAAATACAGGGACGGATAGGGTCCTTTATTTGGAACTCCAAATCGCCCAGAATTTCTATGAAAAAACTTAGAAGAAAGATTAAAACAGGTGGGCTTGCTTTGCCAGACATTCTCCACTACTGTCAAGCTTTTCATTTTAAAAACTTTAGGTCAATGGCCGATAAAGCTGACACATCTTGTTTGGGTCAACTATTTCAAGCTTTGTTACATAACATTCCTCAAGGTAAAGAATCTTTTTTATTTAAGTTCGGAGACCCGAAGTTCTACAAGAAGGTCAGATTAAAGGTCTTGGGAACAGCTTTGAGAAATTGGTGTTTATCAGGAAAAAATGGGACATTTCTTACTACACTCCCCTTGCCCCCATATGGGATTCGCCGGGAACACCCGAATGCCTTAGGGATCAATTATCGATTCCTCTTAGAACAGCGGGCATTGGACAGTGGCAAGATCTCATCGTAGACTCAAGACTAATGGAGTGGGATTCATTATCCAGATTAACACATGGAACCCTTACTAGATTTTATCAGTTATCCAGCTGGTGTAGTACTATAACTTGGAATCTTACAACTAATCCTAAATTTGATCTAGTAAAGAGAAAAGGGAGCTGGAAAAAAGAAGTTTCCTTTTGATACGAGGCACTAAATGAGAAAGATCAAGTCACGGAACCTGAACTTAATAAATTATGGGGAGAAGCAATAGCTCTACAACATGGCGAATTACAAGGTCTTTGGGGAGATTCTTTTAAATTGTTGCATACGGTTGTTAAATCCGCCCCCTTAAAGCGAAACCACTTGTTCACATTATATAGAGCGTATTTTTCACCCAAGAAGCTGTCAAAGTTTACGAATATTGAATACTCTTGTTTGCGCTGTAAACTTTCCAAGGCAGACGACATACATATGTTCGCTGAGTGCCCTATATTATCTCTTTTTTGGTCCAAAATAGAGGAATTTATAATAGAAGTGTGCAATATACGGTTTAAAATTACTCCGATGACCATTTTCTTTGGGTTAGAGTTTGGATCTCAGCTTAATGAGATGAGGACTAAATTTATATTCTATGCAATGATTATAGCTAGACGAGAAATATGTAAATTTTGGAAGTCGGAGATTATTCCTACCTTTGCAGATTTTTTAAGCTATATTATATATATCAGTGAAGCCGATCTTGCATGTGATAATTCTTGCCTTGACAAAACTTGGGCGGCCCTGGTGGCTTGGCGGAACCGATGAGATATATTCCTATGATTTCACCTGGGTCTTGTGGGTGCTTGGTATCCTACCCCACTGAGGGCCGTATAGACTACAGGGTATGGAGTGGACCTAGCTCACAGTGGAGGCTGGAGGGGTATCCCACCTCCTCTCCCAATCTGGAGCCAAAATCGTAGATTTGGTCCAGTCGGACGGAACATCGCACTGAGGAGAGGAGGAGATACCCTTTCTAGAATACCCACTTCTGGTATATGAGGAATAAAAAAAAAAAGAAAAAAAAATGATGAGAGGTTGATGAAGAAAAGGATTAATATTGCTTTTTTAATCTTTATTCAGATTAGTTGTTTTACAGAAATATCAATAAAAATGTTGATTAGTGGCAGCATAAATCAATACAGAGTGTTCCATAGACAAAATTATCTCTAAACTAGCTAAAGAGCCTACACTAAATAGAACCCATGATGAATTATTTTCAGAAAAGAGCAAGATAAGAAGAACTAGCCATAAACAGTTGTTTTGAAAACTTAGCCAAGTTTCCCACAGCTGCAGTAGCAACCGTCCTTAATAGAATAATCTTGGCAGTAGCATTGATCAGGAAAGGGTCTTTAGATAAAGAAAGAATAAAGTCAGCTTCAGCAGTAGCTGTTGGCAACAAAGGTAAAGGACCAACACTCTAGTAGATGAGTTGCAAGGTGTCAAGGCCGCCCTGGTGTCGCAGCTTGCTTCTTTACCTGGCTCTAGGCTAAAGAGGTTTCCTTAGTTCTTCCGATCTCATTCCAAGAGATCCGCTGCACAATAGAATTGGGTGAAGAACAAGGAAGTTCCATCAATGGTGCCGTCCAAGCTTGACGGTTGACGTTCTAGTCTTCCGGTTGATCGGCCATTTCGTGCGCGCTCTGTAATTGCGCTGCGCACTTCAACTGCCTTCTGAGTGGGAGCGGACGTTCCAGTGAGAGTCTCCGTCGAGGCTTTTCAACCCTTGAGCCACTTCCCTTCTGGTTGTTGTTTCCGAAGTTCGAAGATTTCCTCTGAACATTCCAATACCCTAGAAGCCTTCGGACAACTTTCTGAGCAGTAGTGAGTCTCCTCCGGTCTTTCCTGTTATCTTGCCGGAGTCGAGGTAAGACGTTTTCTGAGAGGTCAAAAGAGTAAAAACTCTCTTTCCCGTGAGAGTTTTGGTATTTTTCGACAGTCATCAGTTCCAGTGACCTCCTGTTGAACTCAAGCCTTAGGAAGCGCTTCTGGAACAGAATTTACGAGCGCTTTCAAACTGTTAATTTGTAACTCTTCAATATACTGTTTCCAGAAGAGCCTTGGTCATAGAGAGCTATTTCTGAAGCATTGCGTTTCAGTTGGGGCTCTGCTGTTTCATTTTCTGGACAATTTGAGCTTGGCTACAATTCTATGAATGTAATATGAATTTGCCTCATCGAGTTCCTTTTTGAGTTCAACTGACAATCAGCACGAAGAACATTTTATTTAGAAAACGTCAGTTCAATACACCAAGACATTAGAAGCTTGAGGTTCCAGCAAGTTCCTTCCAAACTGCAGGCAATTCCACTTGATAGTGTTTAGGGGTATAATACATGCGCATGTAGGTTATATCCTTATTCCCATGGGTGGTTGTTAGCCTATACATCGTCAGCAGCTGAACCGTCATTCCACCAGCCCTGCAAGTTATTTCTTCAATGTCTTAAGAGAGAAGCGCACTCCACACCCTACACAGGTATACATAGTGCGAATCAGAACAGCCTTTGTGTAGGAATGCCAAGACTTATGAGAATGTACTAATGTTATGCTCCTCTTACAGGTATCCAAAAGCAAATACAAAGCTAGAAGACACCAGGGTGTGGCAGTCTCTCTTGTTTGTCATCCACTTCCCCTTTCCCTTTCATTCCTGGGCTGAGAGTCCTCTGGGACCAGGAGTGTGGGGGCATTGGGAGTTATTCGTCTAAAGACCCTCTCCAGATCGATCCCACAGAATACTAGAGTCTAGGTACGGTCCTCTTGACACAAGGCAGGGGAAAGAGATCTAAGTCATAGTCGGAGAGAGTCCTCTGATACCAACTAGCTAGGAACACTCAATAATATAAAATCTCACAAACTTGTTAGGCATTAGCTTCTCCTGTCCAATGGAAACCGCTCATCCAATGGTGTTGTCAACGTCCGATGCTTTTCTGATGATTCCCACAGTAAACACTCTCATCAATATAGTGTAAAACATTGTCTCAGGACCTTCTTACCTAAGCTAAATGATGCGCTCTTGTCCATTGTGAATACAAAGTATGACAGGTATGATGGGACAAACTTATATTAATAAGCATATGTTTAAGTATTCCAGATTTTCACTACAAGTGATTAATTTATAAATTATTTACCATAATAATATGTTAATCTGATTCTTTCACATTATAAAACAGGCACATTTATTCTAAGTTTTATTTTCTGAATTAAACTTTTTCTTCAGCAGTTTAAAGGCATTCCAAAGTGCAATACTAACATGCTCTGCAAGTCGAACTTTCATTTTCAAAATAATTTCCTTCAAAGCTGATTTAGTGTCTCGATCAAACTGGAAAAATATCGTAAAACATCAGGTCCACCTTCCAACTGACAAACACCTACATCCAGTGGCGGCTGGTGACATTTGAAAGTGGGGAGGCGTAACATTATTGTCGTACTGCACTGCGGCGAGCGATCTCGAACAACACTATAGGCGGTTATGGGGGGGTTCCTCACCCAAGAAAATACACCGAGAATGCACAGTGAAAATTCCTGCCACTGCACATGAGGTACCACAGCGATTTTCTTTCCCTCCCATTTTCTTTAATGATTGTATCACATTGTATGAAGTAGATATTTAAATGGGAAAACTGCAGGATCGCCAGCATGCCAGTGACTTTCAAACATTTTTAAAAACATACGCCTATAAAACTCTTTTATGTTACCTGCCAGAATAATCATTCATTTGTATCTCCTGACGAGTTCATGAATTACCAGAAAGCACAATACACTAAAATGCCTAAAAAAAAGCTGCACCAGGCCGGCCTTGCAAATTACAGATGTGGTAAGCTCACTGAAAAGGCAGCTAGCTTTATCGTAGTTCTCCAGTTTCACTGTACTGAACAACATGAACTCTTATTGACAGGATCCACACCTCTAAGAAGGACCAAGCCTTGAAAACGAGTTTGTGTTGCTACTGTCTGCACAAGCCGAAAACAGCCACACAACCTTCATGCATTTGACCAACACCTCTGGTGCTGTGTCTTCGGCTCTGGGACTCAGTGTTGTGCCAGAAGGACATACATTTTAGGATTAACCTGGCAAATTAATAATCCTCATCACGTATGGTCGAAGACACTTCACAGTCCGACACTACAAACATCAACAGACAAGTTACAACATGAATATTCAATGTTTTATCCCGGGATATTAGATTTCTGCTAATCGAATAATAACTTCAACTCTGCAACAAGCACATTTCTCTTCACATAAGCACAAGTGAAATACATAAGCAGCATCTCAAATCGCACTATAGCACAGAGCACTCCTATACTGCAAATGGACACCATATTGTGCAATACACTAACTCAGCAAAACCCCAAAACACTGCAATGCGCAATAACACAAAATCAAAGACGCATGATGACCATACTATGCTCACACTCCCCTAGGATACTGCAACCACTCAGGAACGCCGGAACCTTTCCGATTCTTAAAACTGGACCACAGGAACCTCATGTGGATGCGGATGGAGTAGGGACAGTTTTGATGGCTGAAGGTCGCCACATGGAAATTCTATATTAACATAAAAGAGTGCACAGCAGTTTGCCAATAAAAAGAGTGTTCTCACTTTGAGGTATGGTGCTGTGTGGACTAAAGGCCTAGCTATAGGGAACAGTGATAGCTTCTGAGCAGCGTTTATCTTCAGGAACTGAACAAATGAGGTGCAAAGGAAGAACTTCTTTCCAACCCACCAGAAGTTAGAGACACCCGCTGTCCAATCACATTATCAGTGATGAGCCCGATCAGCACAATCCTGCCCTAGTGTAGAGATGATTACACTTTGCAGACTCCGGTGGGACTTATTGACAAGCTTAATCATGGTGCTGTGCCTCAGTTAGGCACTTGTGTAGAAATTATGCAGGGAAGTTGTGCTTAAAAAAAGCGCCTTCTTGGAATCTGAGCAGAAACACTATGACACATGATGCTGAATACAACCTTAGGAAACCATGTTAGAGGCAAGCTGCATAGTAAATTTTGTAGGGAAAGGGAAATTGTACTTTTGATCAGCTCCTGCTTTTAGGGTGAGCAATCACACTGCGCCGAAGAAGGTTCTAGTGTAATAATCTGAGCAGCATCGCTTTACTTGAAGTAGGCTCCCATGGAGGAAAGCAGTGTCTGAGGTAGGGGCACGTGTTGACATTTAGCAGAGAGATTGTGTTTAAGATAGGATTTTGCACAGATCCATGGCAGACAACCTGTGCTAGAGTGAGATGCCTACGCAGAACTTTCAACAGAGAACTTCAACAGGGAAGCTATGGCTGAAACATTCCCTTGCATAAACGGCACCTTTTGCTTTAATAGGGAACACATTTGCTGCAACATATCTTCCTCTCCGGATAGTCCCATTTATATACGAGTCAAACATGAAATGACATCACAAGAAAGGTGTAAGGAAGCGGAGTCTTCAGGTAGGCAGAAACATCTTTATTACAGTCAGCGGAACAGATCTGGGGTAAATACTAACTACCTACGCCTCAGTGAGAACCATTGTTTGCTACTATCTTGGAAACAGGCCACAAAATATATATCAAATGAAAAAAAATAAACTTACAGTCCTGAGACTCGTCCCGACTCCAGTCCCGCCGTGCTTGTTTTTAACTTCAAATCAATGGTCCTGCACGTCATCAGGAAGGCGGCCCGACAGGCAGCCTCCCTCCCCTCCACTGCAGCGTTTTTGATTGGTGCGGCCGGCTGCCCCAGGCTACGTAATTTTCTCTGTATGCTGCTGCAGCATACAGAGAGTCAGGGACTGGGTGTGTTATTCGAGGGCAGAGGGGAGTGGCTTGGAGGAGTGGCTTTCCCTCTGTTGGTAATACTGACTGTTTGGGCGGCCTCAGGCTGCCCAAACAGTCAGTATTACCAACAGAGGGAAAGCCACTCCCCCAAGCCACTCCCCCCTGCCCTCGAGTAACACACCCACTCACTCTAAAACCAGCAAGTTTAGTTCTGCTTTCTCGCCGTGCGAGAAGGCAGAAACAAATCACAAATGGTAGTTATATTACAGCAATAACTACCATTTGTCCTTCTCGCACGGCGAGAAAGCAGGGGGGGGCGGCGCCCAAACGTCCCATGGAGGAATCGCCACTGCCTACATCACAGATGAATTTTAACACTGGAAAAAAGGTAAGCAGCAAAGGTGGAAATCTCAGACAGCCGCGGCCTGTGGAGGGAGTTGCGGTGGGGCAGAGAGGAGGGGTGGGGGGTGCTAAAAACCAGCATATGGATAATTGGAGGTAAGTAAACAATGTAATAAATTAAACGAATTTCGTAGCGCGATCTGCATTGCAAAATGCGATGCAGGGCGCGCGCTACGAAATTTGTTTTATTTATTAAATTGTTTACTTACATCCAATTATCCATATGCCGGTTTTTAGCACCCCCCACCCTGCCCTTCCCCCGCCCCGCCTCTCTGCCCCACGCAACTCCCTCCACGGGCCGCGGCTGGTCTCAGAAATACATAAATAAGAAATGCATATACTATTGGCTAGGATACATCACTAGGTCACCCAAACTAACACAAAATGATTCTGAGCAATTGAAGGGCATTTGGTCACAGCTTTTATTGCTGTGGCAGATTAAATGGCTGGAAAACATTGATGATGGTCCGATGAAGAGAGGGATGCAGCACACGTGTGACTTCTTCTGGTGTAAGCTGCTCCTCTTGCTTCAATGTAATAGTTTTGGAAATGCAGCAGGCTGTTAGCTGGTCAACGAGGGATCATAGCCACAATATACTCCCTGAATACAGCTCAGGATACCATTTTGAGGATACTCACAGAGACTCTATTGAGGTCTGCAAGAGAAGACATTATTATCAGAAAAGACTCTAATGAAGCTTGGGATGTCCAAACAGAAAGTCCTCCTAAATGTATGCCCCATATGGGAGCCTTCTCAAAGACATTCAAATGTGGTCCGAAAAAGGTGGGGGTTAGGGGTGTACGGAGATGAATACTTTCCCTATATGAGGGTTTTGAGGTTGCACATGGGTGTGGGGATTCAAAGCTTTCAATACAGCTTTCAAAGCAGTGGTTTAATATAGCTTTTCAAAGCAGTGGTTCAACAAAAAAGCATTCTGCTTATATCACATCCTCAAAGGATCAGAGCATTAGAGACACGAAGAATGGAGTTTGAGCTAAAAGAAATTGAGGCTGGGTATAACGCACTCCCAACTCTGGAACTGTGCTGAAAATCACCTGCAGTTAGCAACCAAATAAAAATAATATATACACAAACAGAGCTGAGACATCCCTGTGGTGTTGGCCATCATGACACACCATATGTGCACACCGATGAAAGGGGTATAATCAGCTCTTACGAGCGTCCGTGTTGTGGTATGGCCAGAATTGAGGATTTCATAAGGAAACAAAATGGGCCCAGTCATGTGGGACTGACGACGAGTGGAGTCCAACCCTCTGCCACTACTCGCTAATTCAGCCTCACTCAATGTGGCTGGATATAGATGCTGGGTCTGCTTGTTACCTTCTTAAGGGCTCCACCCGCATTGCTCTATGCTGGCTGCCCAGTTTTTCCCATAACCTGCTCACGTAGGTGAGGGGTTAATTTGGCACCCAACCCCAGCAACACAATTGTCTCTCCCAGTGCCACCTCATTTAAACAGCTGCTTTGCTCCAAGGAATTCTCCATGCCAAACAGCACAGGATTGGGACCTTGTGGCTTCAGTCAACATCAAGGACATCATCCTTAGTAACTAGATGTTGGCTCCTCCACAGCACCTAGGCCCTTCCCACACAGGACAGGCCCCAAGTTTAGTGACACAGACTTCTGCCACAAGTGACTTTAGGCTCCATCAGACAATATCCGAGGCAGGCACCCCAGGACAAATCTGCATAAGTGGTGCCTACATGGCCACTTAACGCTGCCTAGTCTCTTGATCCACACTTCCAAAGAGTTCAGTGACTTAATATCGAGGGACATAATATAGAATGCCCTAAATATCGACTCCAAAATATTGAAGGACAAAATATAGAATCTCTAAAATATCGAATTTTTTTAATATATTAAAAATAATATGAAATTAATTAAATATTAAAAACATTTAAATAAAACATACTTAAAATGATGTAAAAAATCTTAAAATATAAAAATAATAAATGTAATGTAAAAAAGTAGAGAATTTATTGGATAGCGAAGGGTAAAAATTACTATACCCACTCCAGTGAGTGCAATAGTCGTGAAAGCGTTGGATAGCGTAGGGGTAAAAATTACTATTCCCACTCCAAGGAGTGCAACAGTAGGGAAAACATTGGATAGCGTAGGGGTCAAAATTACTATTCCCACTCCAGAGAGTGAAAAAGTAGGGAAAGTAATGATTTAATATTCAAATAAAATATCAATACCAATAAAAAAATCATTTAAAAATAGTTACCAATTAATAAAAATTCATTACCGATTAAAACATAATTACCAATTAATAAAAATAAATTACCAATTAATAATTAATTATCAATACTTATAAATAAAAATAAATATTTACTTTATTACAATTAAATTACTTTCCACCCTATCCCCCTATAAACCAACAACCCACTCCAAATAATACAATTAACATAATTATCAATAAATCAATTAATAAAAATTGTTTACCAATTAATAAAAATAATTTACCAATTAATAATTAATTATCAAGCAATTCATTGTCAATACATATAAATAAAAATAATATCTAACTTTATTACAATTAAATCACTTCCCACCCTATTCCCCTGTAAACCCACAACCCAGTCCAAATAAATACAATTAACATAATTATCAATTAATCAATAAATACAAATTATTTACCAATTAATAAAAATAAATACCAATTAATAACAATTAATTACCTATTAATAATTAACTATTAAGCAATTAACTATCAATACATATAAACAAAAATTAATATTTAATTTACTATAATTAAATTACTTCCCACTCTATTCCCCTATAAACCCACAACCTGCTACAAAATTAAATTACATAAAAATTAAATTATATAACATTCATTACTTTAAAACAAATACCATACACAACACTAAAAAAAAACATCGATATTATGGAAATCGATATTTTAAATTCGATATTATGGAATTCGATATTTCATACCCTAAATTCGATATCCTGGACTGTCTATATTTTAGTAATTCGATATTCTGAGCTGGTTGTATTTTTTATTCGATATTTTGGGCAGTCTATATTTTGAATTCGATATTTAGGGTGTTCAAAGTCCAAAGTTACTGACAACAACCGAAGAGCTCACTGCCATCCTACCCTTACAACATTGTGCCCTCTGCAAGTTCAATTAACCACAATGGCTTCTATTTCAGCTCTAGAGCCCCTTGCAATCACAGGACACCCTCTCAGAAAAGCTGCCCACTGAAAAGACTGGGTTGAATGACTCTGGAACTACTTTGCTGCCATGGCTGAGCAACGGAAAAAGCCAATGCTTCTTCACCTAGCTGGGTAGACATAGACAAGATTGCAAAAAAATTGTCAAAGCTGGTCCTCTCGGCACATAAGCCACCCTGAGAGATGCCATCACTGCCTACTTCAATCCTTTTGAGAACCCAGGCTACGTGTAGTTCCTTTTGGGGCAAGCCCGCTTGAACCCAGATGAGTCCGATGATGTTTTCTATGGAATGCATACAGAGGTTATATATGTAACCCCGGTTATAGAACATGGAACCGATGACGAGATGTAGTGAATGTGAATGTATAATTTGTTCATGACTGTGCACTGTAATGTCCAATGATACGTTCTCTATGTATTCTAATCTCTATGCAGAATGTATTGCAAATTTCGTTGTATATAAAATAAAATATTCCACACAAAAAAAGAAACATACTGCACAGACACATCACGCCAAGGTGGCCCCAAGTTAAAGGTGAATAGAACCTTTTGTTAGTACTTTTTAGAAAGTGATCCGTGTAGCGGAGGCTGAGAATGACAACATAGAAAACAGTAGCTACACCTTTCAGTGCAAATATCGTGCCACACCCCAAGCCGGCCTTGCATGGGGTGGTCATCCACTGACACCATTCCCAACCACCGCCAATGGTTTGAAAGCTGGGAACCAATAAAACAGGTATTTGGACGCAGGCAATGTCACAACGAATATACCAGCAGGAAGGGGAGGGCTCGATAACCGACTCAGCACCCAGGGTACAAAGTGTTGATCAGGGACTGTAACCTGTGGGAAAAGTTCAGACTGCCATTTGAGCCACATCCTTGGACAGTGATCAGAGTAAGAGGTACTAAGAGAATCACTCAGAGGAGAGTGAAACAGGTACCCAGGAATGTGTTACACTTTAAACAGTTCCTCTCTGAGAAAGAGCTACCAACTGTCAGGGAAAATGAAAGCCCAGAGGAAGAGGAAGGAGAAATGTGTTCAAGGGAAAACCATGGAACAACCCGCATGCCAAGGGGATGCTGGCCAGAATGAGAGAGAGGAGGTTGAAGTGGAATCCCACCTATAACCAGAATGACAGGGAGGGGGGTCAGAGATATCTTTTGAGAGAAATCCCTGCACCATCATAAACGTAGAGACTATGTACATAACTGATGGGTAACAAGTCGGAGTCCACAGGAGACTGCTGGGTGAGACGCATAGTAAAGAGACACTGGTGCAGTACCCTTCACATTGGGTTTTTTCATGCCAGTCAGAATCATGACATAATAAACAGGATTACTAGTGTTGTTTAAGTTACATATGTTAATTGTATTATTGATTTGTCTGTACTTGTAAGAATGTGAACTACAACTAAAGTTGATGTTCTTGAATAAAGTTAAGGAGGCATGTTGTGTTGGCCATCAAGGCCCACCCCTTGTGCGCACAGATGGGAGTGGGGACTGTCAGCCACCACCCGCGTGTGTCCGTGTTATGGTATGCACGGACGTA